>NC_054383.1:110280064-110560064 GCF_017654675.1 Xenopus laevis | reverse complement strand
TATCTAACTAAGTTGTGCAGAACACACTGGCTTAGCAGTCCTCATTTTTCCTTAAGGGACTCCTGTAGGTTGACATGTAAAACTGCACAGCTTGGCATTGATAACAATCAGCAAGTAGTTGCAGCAGTGTGCCGATTCTCGCAAAACTTGGCAGCGGTGGGATTCGAACCCACGCCTCCACAGAGATTGGAGCCTAAATCCAGCGCCTTAGACGGCTCGGCCACGCTACCAGAGGGGGGACAGCCTCCTTTTTTTCAGCGACCGAAGAAAACAAAAACTACACCACATTAGAAAACAAGAGCATATTGACAAGTGGCGGCTTTACAAATACTGTGAAATAGAACCCTGCAGCCGGGGCGGGTATTTGGGAGCTTCTGATCCACGATGACGGCACCTACAGTTCTATGGTCATGGTCACCAGGAAAAGCTCTCTTCTCCAAACCGGGCCCCTGCGCAAGGTTTTGTTTTTTTTTTCTTCCGATTTTGTATTGCAATCCCAGGGGCAGTTCTCTTTAGAGAACCTGTCTGAATTCCAGGGGCTCAGGAGATGGCTGCGTCTAGCATTAGGGCTTCCTGCCTTCTGAGCCGACAGTGGAATATGCAAAGGAACACACATCTTACCTTATGGCGTTACCAAGCTCTTGTAAACCACGCCGACCGGTAATTTGACAAGTCACATTGCCCCAGTTATGCTGTTCACACAAAGGTGGAACTGTAGTTGTGTAACAGGGCGTTTGGAGTGTTCCTTTATGCACAAAAGCTTGGCAGCGGTGGGATTCGAACCCACGCCCCCGAAGAGACTGGAGCCTTAATCCAGCGCCTTAGACCGCTCGGCCACACTACCATTTACCTATGACGCAAGCTTGCCCCTCTCCACACTGCTAGGAAGAAACAGGCAAGGTTTCTTATTTCTAGACCTTTTATTTTGGGGGAAACTTTGTTGACTGTGTGTCAGAAGTGTGTGGGCTGTGTGTCAGCAGTGCATGGAAAAAGGGGCAGAGCATTTTCAGGGCAGTCAGAGTACAGGATCAGGGACATTGTTTTGGTTGCTTTTAAGTTTGTTTTAATGACTTTTTTTTTTAAAGCGTTGGGGCGCAAGCCAACGCCCCCAGAGAAACTGGCCACTTAGTCCAGCACCTTAAGTGGATCTGCCTGAACTCACCTCTACAACCAAAAGCAATCAGCTTTCCTACCCATTCAGAGAAGAGATAGATATAAAGGATCCGGTACGGAGGTAGAGGATGGGGAACGGATGCAAAGGCAAATGTTACCAACTTGCATCTTTTTCCACATGAACAGCTCGAGATTTTGGAGGATCCACCAGGAGTTGATGCTCCAGTGGAGCGTATTTTGAAAAACTGAACTCCAAACTGCCACCAAACATCTTCTACCTGCCTCAGAAGCCGTAGCCACCTTACCTCTCGTTTTCAACCGCTGGCAGAGGTCACAAGCCTGCCCCGACTTCTCCAACAGTGTGGCACGCTGCGCAGCGCAGCAATTTTATTCTACATGCTATACAAGCCAACAAGAGTCGATGAAACAGCTAAATCACGCACTCAATCAGCAAGAGAAACGCAGCACACGACGAGGATGGGATTCGAACCCACGCGTGCAGAGCACAATGGATTAGCAGTCCATCGCCTTAACCACTCGGCCACCTCGTCTCTGGTCAGGCTGGGATATCGATCTCAAACGCAGCGGACCAGCCACCATTCGGCCGCAAGACCATTTGATGGAAAGCCTCCTTTATTTGCTCTAGATACCGGATCGAAAACCCAGATTCTAGGTCGTATTTCCAGCCTGGCAAAAAAAACCTCTAGCGGAAAATGCTTTCGATCCATCGACCTCTGGGTTATGGGCCCAGCATGCTTCCTTTGTGCCACTATGCTGCCCGCACGCCACGCACCAAGGTATTCGTGCTGTGTGTGGCACTTAGTAGGGGGGCGATAGCTCTTCCAGCACGGTTTATGCCTTGCCAGCCTTCGGAAAAGCGCCCAGTGCACATCGCCTACCACACCGCTTGCGATGGAGAGGACTGCCGCCTCGCCTGAATACGGCGCCTTACCTTCTGTCCTAAGTAGATAAAATAAGATGCCTCATTTGTAGAGGCAATCCTTGGTGGTTAACACATTTGCAGCAGGAGAAATCAATTGGCCCACCACCATTTGGCCGCAAAACCGTTTGCCTCAAAACCCTAATTTGCTCTTGACAATGGATTTAAACTCAGATCCTGGGTTCTAACCCTGCCCGGCAAAAATCTTTAGCCGAGAATGGTTTCGATCCATCGACCTCTGGGTTATGGGCCCAGCACGCTTCCCCTGCGCCACTCTGCTACCGGTTCCATGCCACCCGATGGCCGCAAACCACAGTAGTGCGTTGTGGCGCAGCCTGTGCACACGCCAAACAGGTCCTGAGGAGTTTAGGTTAGAGGCCTCCTTTTTAGAGGCAATCCTCGGTGAATAACGCATTGTTCCACGGTTGAGCAAGATGAATTTCTGCAGATTCCCCACGGTCACGGCAGCCGGGCAGCCGTCGTCTCTGTGGCTTTACAAATACTGTGAAATAGAACCCTGCAGCCGGGGCGGGTATTTGGGAGCTTCTGATCCACGATGACAGCACCTACAGTTCTATGGTCACGGTCACCAGGAAAAGCTCTCTTCTCCAAACCGGGCCCCTGCGCAAGGTTTCGTTTTTTTTTTTCTTCCGATTTTGTATTGCAGTCCCAGGGGCAGTTCTCTTTAAAGTACCTGTCTGAATTCCAGGGGCTTAGGAGATGGCTGCTTCTAGCATTAGGGCTTCCTGCCTTCTGAGCCGACAGAGGAATATGCAAAGGAACACACATCTTACCTTATGGCGTTACCAAGCTCTTGTAAACCACGCCGACCGGTAATTTGACAAGTCACATTGCCCCAGTTATGCTGTTCACACAAAGGTGGAACTGTAGTTGTGTAACAGGGCGTTTGGAGTGTTCCTTTATGCACAAAAGCTTGGCAGCGGTGGGATTCGAACCCACGCCCCCGAAGAGACTGGAGCCTTAATCCAGCGCCTTAGACCGCTCGGCCACACTACCATCTACCTTTGACGCAAGCTTGCCCCTCTCCACACTGCTAGGAATAAACAGGCAAGGTTTCTTATTTCTAGACCTTTTATTTTGGGGGAAACTTTGTTGACTGTGTGTCAGAAGTGCGTGGGCTGTGTGTCAGCAGTGCATGGAAAAAGGGGCAGAGCATTTTCAGGGCAGTCAGAGTACAGGATCAGGGACATTGTTTTGGTTGCTTTTAAGTTTGTTTTAATGACTTTTTTTTTAAAGCGTTGGGGCGCAAGCCAACGCCCCCAGAGAAACCGGCCACTTAGTCCAGCACCTTAAGTGGATCTGCCTGAACTCACCTCTACAACCAAAAGCAATCAGCTTTCCTACCCATTCAGAGAAGAGATAGATATAAAGGATCCGGTACGGAGGTAGAGGATGGGGAACGGATGCAAAGGCAAATGTTACCAACTTGCATCTTTTCCCACATGAACAGCTCGAGATTTTGGAGGATCCACCAAGAGTTGATGCTCCAGTGGAGCGTATTTTGAAAAACTGAACTCCAAACTGCCACCAAACATCTTCTACCTGCCTCGGAAGCCGTAGCCGCCTTACCTCTCGTTTTCAACCGCTGGCAGAGGTCACAAGCCTGCCCCGACTTCTCCAACAGTGTGGCACGCTGCGCAGCGCAGCAATTTTATTCTACATGCTATACAAGCCAACAAGAGTCGATGAAACATCTAAATCACGCACTCAATCAGCAAGAGGATGAAACGCAGCACACGACGAGGATGGGATTCGAACCCAGAGGCCTCCTTTGTAGAGGCAATCCTCGGTGAATAACGCATTGTTCCACGGTTGAGCAAGATGAATTTCTGCAGATTCCCCACGGTCACGGCAGCCGTCGTCTCTGTGGCGCAATCGGTTAGCGTGTTCGGCTGTTAACCGGAAGGTTGGTGGTTTGAGCCCACCCAAGGACGTCTTTTCCCTGCTGTTTTTGTGCTGTGAAAGATTCTAGCAATGCATCGATAAACGGTGGCTGCTCTTCTTTTGCCGGGAGTTTATTGCAATCCCTGGCGTGCCGTATTGCCTGACCATGTGGGTTCAGTGGGGGGGGCAGATTTTGCAGACTCTCCAGCATTCCTATTGGATCGCGACGGGTCTGTCAAAATTGGGCACCTTGTCTGCTGCCAAAGCAGAGAGACAGACGTTTAACTTAACTGCTTTTTGAGCCAACAGGACTGCTTTGGCTCTCGGCTGAGGCTTGTCACACGAAATCCTGAAGAACTTCAGCGAAACACACGCGTGGTTTGCTTTTTATTTATTTTTTTAAACGGGCTCGTCCAGGATTTGAACCCGGGACCTCTCGCACCCGAAGCGAGAATCATACCCCTAGACCAACGAGCCAGATCTTGGCTGCCGTGTCGGTTGAAACCATCAGTGCTTTCTGTACGATGCAAGGTGGGCCCGCAGTGTTTGGTTGGACTGCAGTCTGGTTCCTGCTAGCACTAGTAACGGTCAACATGTTAGATCAGAGCCAAGAAAGAGCACGGACCTTGCCCTCTTGATGACTAACGTGCATTGTCCATTTAATTATACTCTCTATGCAAGCAGACGCTACTTTCCGAAACACTGCTCCGGCCTTATGACTTCACAAATTCATGGAATTCTATATCTAACTAAGTTGTGCAGAACACACTGGCTTAGCAGTCCTCATTTTTCCTTAAAGGGGACATATACCATACTTTTGAACTAAGTCTTAATCAATTCCTTTTGTGTTAAAATTGAATAAAACATTTTGTTTAATAAACCTTTTGGGTCCACTTTCTCCGTTATCTTTGTATTTCTTATCCTGCTCCTCCCCTTCTCTTGATATCCTGTGCTGGTATCGGTGCAGCCGGCCAGGGCGGCCGTCGGCGGTCTATTTTTTCACTGTGTTTTTTTTCTACAAGCAGAAGCCACTGAGAAGGACTGGGCGTGCATAGGGGGAGGCGCTGGTTAATCTATGTAATCTTGGAGCCACGTCAATCATGCCGGGTCCTTCTCAGGGCTGCTTGTGCTAGTCCCCGCCCAGCTTCTCCTGTGCACAGGCAGACAGCAACGGAGCGTGCGTGAAGATCATCCTTGAATAAGTGCCGGCAACTAGTGAGTGAAGGGTGTTTTACAAACTGGCTCATAATCTTTTGCGCAGATTTAAGGATAGCGCAGATGTAAGGGTAGCGTCACCGTTGCCATAGTAACGCTCCGGTCTGTGAAGTGCTGGCGCTCACAGCTCTTCTGTAGAGAGAGTAGCAAAATTACCAGATGGGGCCCATGACCTAAGCAGAGGGGTTAGGAGTGAGGAGAAAGATTGTGATTGGGCTCTCCATGGCCGCGGTGAGTTCTGCAGCTTGCTGCTTGCAAGTCAGTGAAGAAATGAAACTTTCTGCCTAGCAGATAAACCCGGCTCCAGCTGTTCTTCCTTTGTGGGGGGGGGGCATCACCTCTCTTGGCCCTGTGTGCTGATTTCACCCACCTCCTTACAGATTGGGAGAGAGGCAATAGCAGCCGCAGCAGTGACCCTTTCTCTGAGTGCTGACGATGTGTCAACAAAGAGAACGGACATTCCCCTGTCAGTTTGATCTCCTTCAGCTTGGTACAGAACATAGCTTGCTCTGCTTTTTGACTTGTCTGTCTGCCAGGAAGGGAAAAGTGGGGAATGTTTTCCTGTTAGGCTACAGATTCCTCTCTGTTTGCTCACTGTTCTCCTGTTTGCCCTCCCTGCTTTGTACATATATGTATATATATATATATGTTGTATACTTAGATATGTGTTCATTAAATTGGAGTTGTGCTACTAACTAAAATTATCTAAGTGAATTATTTGAGCAACTGATCTTGATGGCTTTGTGTCATATTCATATGTTCTAAACTAAGTACAGTGTCAGCAGCAGCGTTAGAAGTAGCATATCCACTGGCCAGTACAAACACTCAGGCAGGGAGATGGGAGGGGTTTTCCAAGCTACAGCAGAGTTCAGCCTGTCAGTCAGTGCTGTGACCATTTCCTGTGAGAGAATGAACAGACACGCCCATCTCTCATTTCAGCCTAGCTTTTGACCTGAGAGGTTCTCATTGCAGCTCTGATGTAATGACACTTTTAGCAGATAAAATGCATTCAAAACGGTTTTTTTTCTGCATCATTACATTGTTTGAGGAAAAATTAATCATATATCTAAATATGAAGGTTATGCAAAATGTCCCCTTTAAGGGACTCCTGTAGGTTGACATGTAAAACTGCACAGCTTGGCATTGATAACAATCGGCAAGTAGTTGCAGCAGTGTGCCGATTCTCGCAAAACTTGGCAGCGGTGGGATTCGAACCCACGCCTCCACAGAGACTGGAGCCTATATCCAGCGCCTTAGACCGCTCGGCCACGCTACCAGATGGAGGACAGCCTCCTTTTTTTCAGCGACCGAAGAAAACAAAAAGTACACCACATTAGAAAACAAGAGCATATTGACAAGTGGCGGCTTTACAAATACTGTGAAATAGAACCCTGCAGCCGGGGCGGGTATTTGGGAGCTTCTGATCCACGATGACGGCACCTACAGTTCTATGGTCATGGTCACCAGGAAAAGCTCTCTTCTCCAAACCGGGCCCCTGCGCAAGGTTTTGTTTTTTTTTTCTTCCGATTTTGTATTGCAATCCCAGGGGCAGTTCTCTTTAGAGTACCTGTCTGAATTCCAGGGGCTCAGGAGATGGCTGCGTCTAGCATTAGGGCTTCCTGCCTTCTGAGCCGACAGTGGAATATGCAAAGGAACACACATCTTACCTTATGGCGTTACCAAGCTCTTGTAAACCACGCCGACCGGTAATTTGACAAGTCACATTGCCCCAGTTATGCTGTTCACACAAAGGTGGAACTGTAGTTGTGTAACAGGGCGTTTGGAGTGTTCCTTTATGCACAAAAGCTTGGCAGCGGTGGGATTCGAACCCACGCCCCCGAAGAGACTGGAGCCTTAATCCAGCGCCTTAGACCGCTCGGCCACACTACCATCTACCTTTGACGCAAGTTTGCCCCTCTCCACACTGCTAGGAAGAAACAGGCAAGGTTTCTTATTTCTAGACCTTTTATTTTGGGGGAAACTTTGTTGACTGTGTGTCAGAAGTGCGTGGGCTGTGTGTCAGCAGTGCATGGAAAAAGGGGCAGAGCATTTTCAGGGCAGTCAGAGTACAGGATCAGGGACATTGTTTTGGTTGCTTTTAAGTTTGTTTTAATTACTTTTTTTTTTAAAGCGTTGGGGCGCAAGCCAACGCCCCCAGAGAAACCGGCCACTTAGTCCAGCACCTTAAGTGGATCTGCCTGAACTCACCTCTACAACCAAAAGCAATCAGCTTTCCTACCCATTCAGAGAAGAGATAGATATAAAGGATCCGGTACGGAAGTAGAGGATGGGGAACGGATGCAAAGGCAAATGTTACCAACTTGCATCTTTTTCCACATGAACAGCTCGAGATTTTGGAGGATCCACCAAGAGTTGATGCTCCAGTGGAGCGTATTTTGAAAAACTGAACTCCAAACTGCCACCAAACATCTTCTACCTGCCTCGGAAGCCGTAGCCGCCTTACCTCTCGTTTTCAACCGCTGGCAGAGGTCACAAGCCTGCCCCGACTTCTCCAACAGTGTGGCACGCTGCGAGGCGCAGCAATTTTATTCTACATGCTATACAAGCCAACAAGAGTCGATGAAACATCTAAATCACGCACTCAATCAGCAAGAGGATGAAACGCAGCACACGACGAGGATGGGATTCGAAACCACGCGTGCAGAGCACAATGGATTAGCAGTCCATCGCCTTAACCACGCGGCCACCTCGTCTCTGGTCGGGCTCGGATATCGGTCTCAAACGCAGCGGACAAGCCACCATTCGGCCGCAAGTCCATTTGACGGAAAGCCTCCTTTATTTGCTCTAGATACCGGATCGAAAACCCAGATTCTAGGTCGTATTTCCAGCCTGGCAAAAAAAACCTCTAGCGGAAAATGCTTTCGATCCATTGACCTCTGGGTTATGGGCCCAGCATGCTTCCTTTGTGCCACTATACAATGTATAAAATAGGGGTGTGGAAGCACTCTAAAGGCTAAGTAATAGTATATTTAAGTATAAAGAAAGTGCTAGTTTTAATGCACATTCCCTGGGCCCCTGTCTCAAAAGTAAGTTTACAAAACAGGGGTTTTTAGTTACAAAGTTATGATCACAAAGTTGAAAAGCCACCATACCACGTCAAGGTAAACCCCACATGGCGGTCCCTAACTTGTTTGCCTTTCGGCCATAGTATAAAAAGTCTTACTGCATAGTAGCATTCAGTGTAATCAATGTCTGTTGAACCTTGGTTTCAGTGAAAAGGATCTATCCTCCCCCGCCAGTATGCGGCTTTTAAGGGAGAGGCATTGTCCAACCAACGCCCATTTTTAAAAGTATAGGGCCCCATTAGTTTAAGGGGGGGTATGGGGTGCTATTAAAAACCACATGAAGCTCAGCCACAGCTTCTGGCAACAATACAATGTATAAAATAGGGGTGTGGAAGCACTCTAAAGGCTAAGTAATAGTATATTTAAGTATAAAGGAAGTGCTAGTTTTAATGCACATTCCCTGGGCCCCTGTCTCAAAAGTAAGTTTACAAAACAGGGGTTTTTAGTTACAAAGTTATGATCATAAATGTTACCAACTTGCATCTTTTTCCACATGAACAGCTCGAGATTTTGGAGGATCCACCAAGAGTTGATGCTCCAGTGGAGCGTATTTTGAAAAACTGAACTCCAAACTGCCACCAAACATCTTCTACCTGCCTCAGAAGCCGTAGCCGCCTTACCTCTCGTTTTCAACCACTGGCAGAGGTCACAAGCCTGCCCCGACTTCTCCAACAGTGTGGCACGCTGCGCAGCGCAGCAATTTTATTCTACATGCTATACAAGCCAACAAGAGTCGATGAAACATCTACATCACGCACTCAATCAGCAAGAGGATGAAACGCAGCACACGACGAGGATGGGACTTGAACCCACGCGTGCAGAGCACAATGGATTAGCAGTCCATCGCCTTAACCACTCGGCCACCTCGTCTCTGGTCGGGCTGGGATATCGGTCTCAAACGCAGCGGACCAGCCACCATTCGGCCGCAAGACCATTTGATGGAAAGCCTCCTTTATTTGCTCTAGATACCGGATCGAAAACCCAGATCCATCGACCTCTGCGTTATGGGCCCAGCATGCTTCCTTTGTGCCACTATGCTGCCCGCACGCCACGCACCAAGGTATTCGTGCTGTGTGTGGCACTTAGTAGGGGGGCGACAGCTCTTCAAGCACGGTTTATGCCTTGCCAGCCTTCGGAAAAGCGCCCAGTGCACATCGCCTACCACACCGCTTGCGATGGAGAGGACTGCCGCCTCGCCTGAATACGGCGCCTTACCTTCTGTCCTAAGGAGATAAAATAAGATGCCTCATTTGTAGAGGCAATCCTTGGTGGTTAACACATTTGCAGCGGAGAAATCAATTGGCCCACCACAATTTGGCCGCAAAATCGTTTGCCTCAAAACCCTTATTTGCTCTTGACAATGGATTTAAACTCAGATCCTCTGTGGCGCAATCGGTTAGTGCGTTCGGCTGTTAACCAGAAGGTTGGTGGTTCGAGCCCACCCAGGGATGTCTTTTCCCTGCTGTTTTTGTGCTGTGAAAGAGTCTAGCAATGCAGCGATAAACGGTGGCTGCTCTTCTTTTGCCGGGAGTTTATTGCAATCCCTGGCGTGCCGTATTGCCTGACCATGTGGGTTCAGTGGGGTCTGTCAAAATTGGGCACCTTGTCTGCTGCCAAAGCAGAGAGACAGACGTTTAACTTAACAGCTTTTTGAGCCAACAGGACCGCTTTGGCTCTCGGCTGAGGCTTGTCACACGAGATCCTGGAGATGGTTTGCTTTTTATTTATTTTTTTAAACGGCGGCGGGCTCGTCCGGGATTTGAAACCGGGACCTCTCGCACCCGAAGCGAGAATCATACCCCCGAGACCAACGAGCCAGATCTTGGCCGCCGTGTCGGTTGAAACCATCAGTGCTTTCTGTACGATGCAAGGTGGGCCCGCAGTGTTTGGTTGGACTGCAGTCTGGTTCCTGCTAGCACTAGTAACAGTCAACATGTTAGATCAGAGCCAAGAAAGAGCACGGACCTTGCCCTCTTGATGACTAACGTGCATTGTCCATTTAATTGTACTCTCTATGCAAGCAGACGCTACTTTCCGAAATACTGCTCCGGCCTTATGCCTTCACAAATTCATGGAATTCTATATCTAACTAAGTTGTGCAGAACACACTGGCTTAGCAGTCCTCATTTTTCCTTAAGGGACTCCTGTAGGTTGACATGTAAAACTGCACAGCTTGGCATTGATAACAATCGGCAAGTAGTTGCAGCAGTGTGCCGATTCTCGCAAAACTTGGCAGCGGTGGGATTCCAACCCACGCCTCCAGAGAGACTGGAGCCTAAATCCAGCGCCTTAGACCACTCGGCGACGCTACCAGATGGGGGACTGCTTCTTTTTTTTCAGCGACCGAAGAAAACAAAAAGCACACCACATTGGAAAACAAGAGCATATTAACAAGTGGCGGCTTTACAAATACTGTGAAATAGAACCCTGCAGCCGAGGCGGGTATTTGGGAGCTTCTGATCCACGATGACGGCACCTACAGTTCTATGGTCACGGTCACCAGGAAAACCTCTCTTCTCCAAACCGGGCCCCTGCGCAAGGTTTTGTTTTGTTTTTTCTTCCGATTTTGTATTGCAGTCCCAGGGGCAGTTCTCTTAAACCCTTTCGCTGCCAGCCAATTTGGCCAAGTTGAAACTTCTATTGTCAGACCGTTTTTGAACATTTTTTGCTCTTTCACTTTAGGGGACTTGCCTGGGGGGGGGGGTCTTTTAGTTTACCCACGAAAACAGGGTATTGTTTTTCTCAGGACAACCTAAGCTTTCAAAATATGCTAGTATTTTGTTGTCATTCCACTCCAGTAAAAAGATATGGGCTTCTAAATGTATATAAAAAAAAACAAAACAGTTTCACATGATAAAAACACATATATCAGAAGCATAATTTATTTTATGCATGAGAACATGGCAGATTTGGAAAGTTCTGTGTCTCCTGAACGCGCCAATACCAAATATATATAGTTTTATGGAGATTTCTTACTTCTATAGATCAAAAACTTCGAAGCAGTAAACTACCAAATTTCCAAAGCACTGCTCTACAAAACTGCATACATCTGATTTCAAGACCAAACATTCCACTAACAGTAGGTTTACCCTAAAAAAACTGCACCTTATTGGAAAGAACAGATTCTAACGAGTTCAAAATGTGTAAATATATATTTGTACTCCAAAGTACGAAGTTGCAATTCTTTCCTAAAGTTAGCAGTTTTTATAAAAATGTGTTACATTTTTGAAAAATTACCTCAAAGTGTCCAGTCTACAGCATCGTATCTCCCACATATCATTATATACCAAGATAAAACACCCTAAATATGAAAGCCCAGGGTCCGCTGAACAGTTTGATGCCCAATATGCATAGGTACACTTAAGTATGTGGCGTATCAGGGCCCCAAAACAAAGACACCCCATATGAGTTATCAGTTCTGGAATTCCAAATACTGCAAAATCAGCACATTTACAGCATTTCTCAAGGGGCAAAAGTATAAAAATGCATGTTCACCCCAGAAAACCATATATTTTTGGAAAGTACATATTCTGACGAATCTAATATGGGTATGCATGTCTTTCTACTCCAAAGTACCAAGCCGTAAAGCGTTCCTACATTTGGCAATTTTTATGACATTACCGAAAATCATCTCAATATTGCAACTCTGAAGCATCGTATCTCCCACATATCATTATATACCAAGATAAAAACACACTAAATATGAAAGCCCAGGGTCCGCTGAACAGTTTGATGCCCAATATGCATAGGTACACTTAAGTATGTGGCGTATAGGGGTCCCAGAACGAAGACAGTTCTGTAATTCCAAATACTGCAAAATCAGCACACTTACAGCATTTTATGAGGGGCAAAAGTACAAAAATGCATGTTCACCCCAGAAAACTATATACTTTTGGAAAGTACACATTCTGACGAATCTAAAATGGGTATGCATGTCTTTCTACTCCAAATTACCAAGCAGCAAAGCTTTCCTATATTTCGCAGTTTTTATGACATATACAAAAATCTCCTCAATACTCCAACTCTAAAGCATTGTATCTCCTACATATCATTATATACCAAGATAAAACTCCCTAAACTTGAAAGTCTGGGTCCGCTGAACAGTATGATACCCAATATGCATAGGTACACCTAAGTATGTGGCATATAGGGGCCCCAGAAAGAAGACACTCCATACGAGTTCTGTAATTCCAGATTGCAAAATCAGCACATATACAGCATTTTGTGACAGGCAAAGGTACAAAAAATTACGTTCACCCCAGAAAACCATATATTTTTGGAAAGTACACATTCTACCGAATAAAAATTTGCTAAAACTGTCTTTCTACTCCAAACGTACATACTGCAAAGCAGTGCTAAATGCAGTGGTTTTTATGATATTTCTGAAAATCGCCTAAAAATATTGCAGTTGGTCGCACTGATCCAACCCAATTTCTTACATACAAATGGAAAACACCCTAAATATTGACTTCAAGAGTCTACTGAACAGTTTGATGCCCAATATGCATAGATATACCAAAGCAGAGGGGCACGTGCGGACCCCAAATGAAAACAGTGCATAAGAATTTTCTCGGCTGTCAATTCGCCTTCTGTGAACATAGCACACTGACTGCATATAATGTGCCATAAGACCCCCTAACAGTATAAAGACCCCCCAAAACCATATATTTTTGGAAAGTACACATTCTGGCGAATAAAAATTTGCTAAAACTGTCTTTCTACTCCAAACGTACATACTGCAAAGCAACGCTAAAGGCAGCAGTTTTTATGATATTTCTGAAAATCGCCTATAAATATTGCAGTTGGTCACACTTATCTCACCCAATTTCTTACATACAATTAGAAAACACCATAAATATTGACACCAAGGGTCTACTGAACAGTATGATGCCCAATATGCATAGATATACCAAAGCAGGTGGGCACGTGCGGACCCCAAATGAAAATAGTGCATAAGAATTTTCTCGGCTGTCAATTCGCCTTCTGTGAACATAGCACACTGACTGCATATAATGTGCCGTAAGACCCCCTAACAGTACAAAGACCCCCCAAAACCATATATTTTTGTAAAGTACACATTCTGACGAACACAGAATTGCTAAAAATGTGTTTCTACCCCAAATGATCAAAGTGTAAACGATGCTAAAAAATGACACAAGGAAAAACAATGCAAGCATAAAACTGCAATAAAAATCGCAAAAAATCAAATACAATTAGGAAAATCAACGAAATAACAAAATAACTTTTCTGACAGCGTGGTTAGTGGTCAGAATGCTTGATCCAGTAGTCACGCTATGAAATCTAACGTTTTTTGGGGAAATAACAAGAGGGAAACTTGAAAATGAAGAGCTAAAAAAAAAAAAAAAAAGTACAAAAAACCCCTATAAGTGTGTGTTTGTGTATGCATGGATGTACAGCTCTAAAAAGTGTATACATTTGTGCATATGTGTATGTGAGTGTGTAAATAAGTGCCAAAGTGTGAAAAATCAAAAAAATCAGAAATGTCAGAAAAGCAAAAAAAAAAATGCTTGTAAATGTACTAAATAAGTAAAAAAAAAGGGGCACTTACCGAATCTAGATGAAGGGGGTCCTTTTCAAAGCTGTAGGGTCCAGGATCGATGAGTCAGAGCAGCAGGAAGTGTGTGGGCGGCGCTGGAACACGTGAGGTCCGGGTCCTGCGACAAGGAAGCTGTTGCTGCGTCTGTGTCGCTCCTGGAGAAGGTTGTCGGCGAGGATCGGCGATCTGCTGCAGGTAAGCTTGTTGCCTAGGGGGTTGTGGCGCTGATCGCTCCTCTCTGCACGCTGTTTTTGCTGCGCGTGCAGAGGGAGCGCTGACTTAGTAAAGAACGTAGCTCCTACGTTCTTGGCACTTAAAGGGTTAATGTTCATGTCTAATTGTTTATGTTTATATGTATATACATATTGTTATACCATCTAGTGACCAAAGTTGTTCTTGCTTGTAAAAACCCTCCTATTCCCCTTCCTTTTGTGTGATATCAGTTCCTCCCATCATTCTTTTGTGTTCCTGCCTTCCATGAGTGAGGAGCTGCTCCAGAGTTTAGGAAGGGAAATATTCCTATTGACCTCCAGCATTTGTACATCCACTCTAACATTTGTTTATCCACCGATTAAAGAATTTTTGTCAGAGGCGTTGCTACAATGTGCCGGGCCCCCCTGTATAAAAAATCTTCGGAAGGCCCGGCGCGCTGCACTTTCTAACCCCGCCCACCCATTTCCACTCATGCCCGCCCCCTCCCCCTCCCAGCTCAACCCGCAGTCCCAGCTTGTTATTAAAATTTCTCCTTGATCTCCTGTACTGAACAGCCAGAAAAAGATACAAAGTTTCTAAAACCTAATTGGTTAACTTACCAATGTTTTGGGGCCCTAACTTGATTTGGAGCCTGGTGACATCTGCCACTGGTTTTTACCTAAGTACAAGGCTGCATTGTGGCCCATTCCCATTGGCTCTCCCTAGGGGTCCGGTAGGATAGGAAGGGTGACTACCTACTAGGTGCCTACCCTGTCTGCCCCTCATAAATACAGCATTGTTGTATTCATTGGGCGAACACACTGTTTTGGAGCCTAGAGAACCTGTGGCAATTTTATAAAGTGTAGGTCATGGTATAAAGTGCAGAAAACATGGTGAACTGCTCTTATTTTTGGCAGTTTGCCTTTAAACATTATGAATAACCCCTACTGTCTGTTGAGTGTAATTTTGCTTTTAGCCCTTGTGTCCAAGGTTATCCTGAAGGAACCCCTCATATCTTTGAGTTCTTTTATGATTCATTTTCAAGCTTAATGTAACACAAAAGGGCTTATTCACTTACTTAGTGTCCGGCTTGCGAATATTGTTTGCACCTTATTCTTTAGATGCAAGTGTGCTGTGTTCGTTGAGGAAAGGTGGAGGTGACAGTAGCACCAGGTGTTGTATAGCACTGGGCATCAATATACATTGAAAGGAAGGCAAGAAGGACTGATCAGTGCTGAGCACAACTATACAGAAGTGCAGAGAGCACATTTGGATGCAAGTACCTTTAATTAAAGTGGTTTTAGATGCAACTTCCCACTGCGTCGCTAAAGTGTGGTCATGTTAGCCCAACTAAAGGCCCTGTTTTGATTCCCCATGGCAACTCCTTGTGACTCTATAATGACTTTGCCTGCTGTAAAGCAGGAGTGCCCATGCTTTACTAATGTGGGGTCTACTTTAAGTGATGTTGTCCTATTAAGATCTACATCCATAAAAGTATTGTTAGCATTCTGTTCCATGGAAAATATTACTTCAATATTGATTTATGAGAAAATATATATTGTTATATTTGACAAACAACTATTTCTTATCTGACCTTAAAGTAATAAATAGCTGAATAAAAATAATGAAATAGGAGGGAGATTTAGGCAATTGTTTGTTGACTAACGGTCTACTGGTAGATCCCGATCTACCTTTTGGACACCCCTGCATTTTGAGTCTCATGAGAGCAAAGAGCTATTTAATTGATTCCCTTCCCTTCTTCACTCACCCCTGCTTGCATTGCCCTCATCTCTACTTCGTACTTTTACAAGTATATGCAACACAGGTCTGGACTGGGAGTCAAAAAAGGCCCTGGTGTTCCAAGCAGCAGCCCCAGACAAGACCAATATATAGTGACTGTCTATGGCAACTTAAAGCAGCCCCTCTGGCATTTGCCAGAACCCACAGATTGCCAGTCCGGGCCTGATGCAACACTGTACGTTTGCTCTGTATACTGACAGTACTATCCATAGCAGAAGGCTTGTGTTGCACTATGAAGTTGAATTTCTCCCCTTTCAATTGATATTTTAGTTTTTGGTTTTTTTTTTACAAAAGTCTCATTTTAGCAAGTAATGTAATTAAACTTCCCCACTATTACCTTTCTAGGCAACATGACATGGTGTGAGTAAAGCTTCCCAGTAGCAGGCTGAAATGTTTAATCAAAAGAAGAATCCATTTTTAGCTTGGAAATTGGATTTTCCCAACCATTTCTTCCAGTTGTAGCCCTATTTTCTAAGGCTCGCATCATGCCTTCCTCTCTCGCTTATAAGATTTGATTTCATCTCTCGCTATCTGTCTGTGTTCCAGTGACACCAATAGCATTAAGGCCAATCTCACTATCTGTCACCTGCTGAGTGTCGGACAGTTCCACCGCTTTCCTAACCTCCAATTGCTTGTATTCAATACACGAAGGCTAGGCGTGTGATATTCCTCTCATACCAAGCTGATCTCAAGCTTTTTTTTAATCCACTTTCTTCTTGGAAACATTTTATTGTTACTAATAGATTTTTCTGCAATTTCCTGCTACTTTATTGGTTTCTCAACCTTTTCTTCAGGGGCCACAGATTAGAAATATGGGGTTAGCTTCACAACCCAAAAGTTGTTTTGTGCACCATATGTTAATTACTATTGCCTATTGTAGGAAGATGTTGGGTCTCACTAACACTAAGCAAAATTGTCTTGTGCAGTAACCCATAGCAACCTAAGTGCTGATTGGTTTTCCTTTTCTAAGAATTGTTCCGATTGAACTCACATGCAAAACATTTATTAGGTCTAACACACAGATACTGCTAATAGAATAAATATCCATTAGGGAGCAAGGATTTGTCTTGATTGCATCTAGATCCAGCCAAGAATACAAAAGCCCTCAGCTTTGTGTCAGTACTAGACAGCTGGAAAGTACTGGGCTTGCAATATAATATACCCTCTCCTAGTCATTAACAGAACATACATTTGGGTGAAAGTGTTTGCAGTTTGGGGTGACTGGGGCTTCCAGTTTGCCACCTTTAGTGAAGCATTTTACTGGGCTTAAAATGAAGGAGTGGGATGTAATGGAAGTGTCGATTGGGGGGTTAAATTGTCCATAGACGCAAAGATCCGATCGTATGAATCATCGTATGACCAGACTTTCCCATCTCCCGACCTGCCACTAACCATTCTGATCAAATAAAGTACAAAAGAATAGATCAGCCGATGTTCTACCCCTGCAATTAGCAATTGTATGAAATTTATGTCCGACCAAAGCTAGTGACAGTCTCCATCTGAAAATCGTATGATCGGCAATACATGCAGAGATATTATCGGCAGCCAACAGAAATCTTTTAACCTGTCCGATCGACCAAACGACCGATCTCCGCCGGACGAAAAATGACGGAACTCTCCACACACGGTCCGAAAATCGTACAAATCCTTGATTCGTACGGTCAGATCTTTGCGTCTCTGGCCAGCTTAAGTCTATCTGTTGACTGTGATGGGAGCATGAATTGCAGTGGATCAGGAGTATAATGGGACACATCTAGTGGTGGAACCTTGGAGGATTACAAATTTACCGGCAAGTACCAACCATCAATGATGTACCTTGACCACTGGGAACAAAAATTTTTTTGGGTTGGGGTCCAGCATGCACCATGAAGCTGAACTCCCTACTTCCCACCTGTCCCTTCACTCTCAGATGAGACTGCAAGTGATAAATTTTAACTTCAGAAGAGGCAGGGCAGGGGAAACGACCCCAGGGTAGTCTAACTTGGGAAAAAACCCAGTGGGCTTCAGCACTATACCAAAGGGCTTCACCGCCCCAGGACTGCTGCCCTCCCTGCTGGCCGGTATCTGCAGACCCCCACACCGCCCTGCTGACTGAATCTGCCACCCCCCCCACTACCAGGGTAACAGGGCATTGGATGGGCAGGAGTTCACCAAGGGTATGAGGATGGGGGGCCCCAAACCCCCAGTCCAACCTTGATCTGCCCCCTGGGCCCCCTTTCTGCAATCTCATGGTCAGCTCTCTGGTAGTTATGCTACTGCTGGCCATGAACTTAGCTGGTTATTTACCAGCCGGGTCTGTGACATATTTACTGGCTTGATACACAAGTCCTACTAACCTCTTTACTTTTTTACTAGATTTTGCCCTGTTGAGCATCGCTTTGTGGATCATGGCACATACTGAACCATGCAATTTCCATTTAAATAATGTTAAGAGGAGGGGAATCATAATCCATGTAGTGACAAATCACAGAGACAATAAAACCCTCGCCTTATATGCCATTACTCAAAACACATATTAGCATCATATACACTCACTCCAGTGACACCCACACAGTGGCAAAGCACTTCTACATGAACCATACTGTAAGTAGAAAAGTCATACAAGCTGTGTGTCGGACTATTTGCCCTTATGCATTGCCTGTGGTTTTCACGAATAGCTCCTTTATGGAAACACAAAATAAGAGAAACTTGCGGAAAACTAAATGAAAGATGCATAATTTAACAATCCCCATCTGCCTGCTGAAATCAATTGTACCGGCATGAATAAATAATCCTGTAACTACTACATGCACTTACTGTATAAAAATGTCATTCTTATCTCTCCCAGCACAGAATATGAATATAATAGCTGACTGGAAACTGCTCCTTTTCTCTGCAGCTTTGTCAGATCACTTTTCCCATACCCACCGCACAGCAGCTGGGAAACGCTGTACAAATAATAAAAACATTTTTCTTAACTGTATTTAGTTATTCAAGTGCGAGCACCTGCCACTTTATTAATAGGCACTTACTGCTAACTAAAAATATGTCATTTCGTTACTTCGCCTACGGGCGCTGGCGTAAATTCGCTAGCGAAGTGGACCTACTCTAGTGCTACTTTGCACCCTTACGCCAGACGAAGTTGCGCTATGGCGAAGGGACATAACTACGCTAATTCACTAACTTGCGCATTTTACGTTACCTCTTGCGCCAGACTTGCCTTCGCCACCTCAGACCAGGCGAAGTGCAATAGAGTAGATAGGGCTTGCTTCAAAAAAAGTTGACATTTTTTCTAAGTCCCAAAAAACGCTGGCGTCTTTTACTTTTTTAAGGGTGATAGGCTGAAAAAGATCGTCAATTTTTTTGGGGGTACCCTCCTTCCCCCCTACATTTCCTAACATATGGCACCTAAACTATACAGTGGGCACATGTATAGGGCAAAATAACAACTCTATTTTATTTCATGAAGCTTTCCCAGGCTTGTGTAGTGCAATGTATTTGCTGCTACATATACGTCCATTGTACTTTAACTTGGCGCCGTATGCAAATTAGGCATCGCTAGCGTAACTTCGCTTTGCTTGACGAATTAACGCTAGCGCAACTTCACTACCTTTCGCCTCCCTGAGCGCAACTTCAGATTTTAGTGAATTAGCGGCGCCCTGCCGAAACTTCATCTGGCGAAGTGCGGCAAAGCCAACGCTGGCGCAACTTCGAAGGTAAGTAAATTTGTTTATTATAAGCCATAATGTACTGTACATCCTGCTGAGAATGATAGGGGTTTATTAAAACACCTCTGGGTTCTGTGACAAGTATAAATGCCTTTTTTATGGCTGCAGACCTCTCGGGAGTCTTTACTACAATCATATAATGGTATGGGATCTGTCATCAGGAAACGCTTTATCCAGAAGCTCAGGATTATGGGAAGGCCATTTTCCATAGACTTAATCAAATAATTCAGATTTAAAAAAATTATTATCTTTTTGTCTGTAATACAGGTATGGGACCTGTTATCCAGAATTCTTGGTACCTAGGGGTTTTGGATAATGGATCTTTCGGTAATTTGGATCCTCATACCTTAAGTCTACTAGAAAATTATTTTATCGTTAAATAGACTTCCAATAGTGATTTTGCTTCCAATAAGATTTAATTATATTTTAGTTTGGATCAAGTACAAGATACTGGTATGGGATCAGTTATCTGGAAACCCATTATCCAGAAAGCTCCAAATTGCCGACCATTGATTCTATTTTATCCAAATAATTCAAATTTTTAAAAATAATTTCCCTTTTCTTTGTAGTAAGAAAACAGTACCATGTACTTGATTCAAACAAAGATATAATTAATCTTTTTTGGAAGCAAAACCAATCTATTGGATTAATATAATATTTTAATGATTTCCTAGTAGACTTAAAAAATGTAGGTTCAAATTATGGAAAGATTTTTTTATCAGGAAAACCCCATGTCCCAAGCATTCTGGATAACAGATCCCATTCCTGCACTATTTTATTACTGTACAATAAAATGCAAGTTCAGACTAAACACTGATGTTTAATTACATTAATTAAAAATTACCACTACTGTATCTTTGGGTTGGAGTCATCCCCAAAACCTAGTATACACTATTTCAAGCCTAATTCTTTTTGGGGCTTTGGTTGTCACTTTTTACTAAACACAACACGACTCACAAACTGTTTCCATTTCTTTTCCTTCCAATGGAAGCACACAGCTGGGAGTTCTCTTAAAATAGCAATGCATATTATACAGTAGCTCTGATCTGGGATTTTTTTTTGTGAGCCAGTGTTTGGGAACTAAAGCTTCTCATCTAAATTCATGAACATGTTTATGAAAGTCAGTTTCCTGATGCTGGCATCAGTGCAAGGGAATTAAATTTCCATTGACTCCAGAGTGACTACACAATTTATTTATCCTCAATAACTGTGACATGCTGAGCAATACTTACTGTGAGGATAAACAACCCAGGTCATTGTTATTCTTCAGGGGGAAAGGAACAAATCTATTGGCAAACACCTGAGGTGAAACGTTAGCGTACGGAGAAATCGGTAACTAACAGCACTTTGTCAAACCGTAATTACTGCATCTGCAACTTGGTAATATTAATGGGTTCAAGAGAGAGACAGGGAGGGATTAAGATCAAATATGTCCCCGGGCAGGGTGGTGAGTTGGGGACCTTATTCTTCAACTGTCAATGCAGTGTTCCTTTTAGTGACACATATATTTCTGCCTTGCTGCAGTGCAAAACCAAAGCATATAATGGGCCACTATGACTCTGGATGCAGGTGCTAAAATGCTTAAAAAGCTCTTGTGTCCAAAATCTGGCTGCGTTTTGCAATGAATGCCATCTTGGAAATCTGAAGTTAGGTGCAGAGCAATAGGAGTAGGGCAACTCTGTCCTTAGAGGACAAATATGTGGGTCCCCCCTCCTGCCCCTGACTACAGTGCTGCCAGAGACAGGCATCGTTGCCTTCATGGGGCAGATACAGGTCTCGTGTTCCATTTTAGAATGCAGAGACCTGTGGCAATGCAGAAAAGTGTATGGCAGGACACAAGTGTGCAAATACATGGACTTTGCACCTGGTAAATAACTCCAATAGTCCTCACTGCTTCTTATGATGCTGTGATTGTGTTTTCTACTAACATTAGGGCCCACAAGTACTGATGGGGCCCTGGGAAGGGGTCTAGGGTTCCTTATGCAAAATCCAGCACTCTGTAGAATGAAATTACAATGTTCCTGTACAGGTATGTGAGCTGTTACCAGAATGCTTGGGACCTGGGGTTTTCCAGATGACGGATCTTTTCATAAATTTGATCTCCATATCTTATAGGAATTGTTCAGTGTAAAAATAAAAACTGGGTAAATAGATAGGCTGTGCAAAATAAAAAAGGTTTCTAATATAGTTAGTTAGCCAAAAATGTAATGTATAAAGCCTTGAGTGACTGGATGTGTAACATAATAGCCAGAACACTACTTCCTGCTTTGCAGCTCTCTTGGTTTCCACTGATTGGTTACCAGGCAGTAACCAATCAGTGACTGAGGGGGCCACATGGGACATAACTGTTCTGCTTCTGAATCTGAGCTGAATGCTGAGGATCAATTGCAAACTCCCTGAACAGTTATGTCCCATGTGGGCCCCCTTCAAGTCACTGACTAACTCCAAGTTAGAGAGCTGAAAAGCAGGAAGTAATATTCTGTTCTGTTCTGTTAGACATCCAGTCACTCCAGCCTTTATTTATTACATTTTTGCCTAACTAACTATATTAGAAATTGTTTTTATTTTGCACTGAACTGTTCCTTGCATCTCTTGCACTGTTTAGCTATGGTTGAATTTGGCAGATGGCATGGATGATTTCCATATAAAGGTATGGGACCTGGATAATGGATCTTTCCATAATTCATAACTTAAGTCCACTAGAAAATCATTTAAACATTAAATAAACTGACTAGGCTGGTTTTGCTTCCAATAAGGATTCATTATATCTTAGTTTGGATCAAGTACAAGGTACTGTTTAATTATATAATTAATTATTACAGAGAAAAGGGAAATCTTTAATTTTGATTATTTGGATTATATGGAATCTATGGGAGAAGGCCTTTCTGTAATTTGGAGCATACCTGCATCTGAATACCAGTTTCAAGTTGTAATGAAGCAATGAAAATCTTAGAGTGCTATGGTCTCAACCAAAAGAGCAGCAAGGATATATAGTAGCTGATCTACATATTAATACAGGCATGGGATCTGTTATGTGGACACTCATTATTCAGAAAGCTCTGAATTATGGAAAGGCCATCTCCCATAGACTCCATTTTATCCAAATAATCCAGTTTTTAAAACAAAATATTTCCTTTTTCTCGGTAATAATAAAACAGCACTTTGTACTTGATCCAAACTAAGATATCATTAATCCTTATTGGAAGCAAAACCAGCCTATCCGGTTTATTTAATGTCTACATGATTTTCGAGTAGATATAAGGTATAAGGTACATATAAGGTATAAAGATCAGACATTTTGGAGAGATCCGTTATCCAGAAAACCACAGGTCCCGAGAATTCTGGATAATAGCTCCCATGCATCGTTCTTAAAGACATTCTTAAAGGGAAAAAAAATAATTTCCCAACATGGGGCAGTTTATTTCTAGTGAGGGGTCGAATTTGTCCCCTCAATTTGAGAATTTCCCATGAAATTCGCGAGACGGCGAAAAATTTCTTGTTTTTGGACACCGGCGTCCATTTCTTTTTGCACACCAGCGAATTTTTTTATGCATGTCCCCTCTGTTGCGCGTACCTTTCTTCTCACTATCTCATCCCAGTGCATTGCGACATATAATAAGTCTGCCTTGTAGTGGGATATAAATATAACCTGAAAAATATTTAGGCTGAGAAACTCAAACCAAATGCATCCTAAAATATATAAGGAAATGCAGGAATAAATGAAGACTATTTGTGAAACAGAAATACAAACCTTCCATTATAGTTTAGTGGATTTTAATATAATGTTTACTGGGTACCTGTTATACAGTCATAATATTAATGTCAAATTAAACATGAATCACACATTTTTTTTATACTATTAAAACATCCATAACCATTTTAAATATATTTAAAAATCTCAGCTGTTAATCATATATATTGCCTGTCCCGCCTCTATGTTGGAGGCACAGCAATCACTTTCACTTTCCATTCTTTCCCCGTATTGATGGGCAAATTTAATCACCAGGTAAATTCTCGTTGAATTTCCGCATTTAGCTGCCAGCTTCAAATTCCGCTGCCGCGTCCAATGTTCCCTGTTTCGCAAATTTTTCAGGGACAAAATCACCGATAACTATTTCCTAGATGTCACTGCCCTCTTCACATGTCCCTTCTATAATTGTGTAGCCTATGCACAGCCATGGGCATCAGGTCCCCAATTCTGGCACATACACAAGATTATGGGATGATGTAAAGCTTGCCTTAACAACAGTGTCTACAAAATGCCACCTGCCTTTATGCCGTGCTTGTGAATTCTAAAATTGAAGGATACACGATTTAAACAATTTAATTAGTGTAAGTAAAGTTTATTGTGCTCAAATGACCTGATAGAAAAGAATTTGAAATAACTTTGTAGGGTGACAGATGACAGGAGACATATATGATCCAGAGAAAACTGGAAGTCTATGTTAATTGGAGTCCCATAGATGCGAGGGTCACTTCCAATAGAATCATTCCTGCAGGCTGACTCTCATTAGATGAGTTTTGAAAGCCATCCATTGAAAATCAGAGACACTATATACAATCTAGGGAACTCTGGCAAGAGGATTAGCAATCTTTAGAAACCATTTAAAGGAACACTATACAAATGGCTCATGGGCATCTCCTGTAATCTTTGTCCTTGTGCCAGTGATGGTACGTGGAGACCCTGGTACAGTGGCGTAACTTCTGTGGGTGCAGAACGTCTAGATTCACAATATAGGTATATCGCAGGCGGAAAGGACAGGGATTGTTTTTCATGAAAGTGTCCCTAGGGCACAAATGGGGGGGGGGGGTTGAAGGTGAACATCCTGCATCTGAGACAGGCGATAACTGATAACTGATGAACTGCTATTCATATTTCCATCTTTCATTCAAACCACTGCCTGGTTGCTGGGCTAATTTAGACCCTAACAACCAGATACCTGCTGAAATTCCAAACTGGAGAGCTGCTGAACAAAAAAACCTAAATCAGATACTGAACAAACTTTTAAATAAAAATATAGCAGTTCATGTTAAAACCAACCGCACAATGTGACTCTTATTATCTATGTGATGAATGATTTCATTACAACAAAGGATGTTAATATGGGACAAAAAATTCTGCTTAAATTTAGTGCTCTTGTCTAACGCTGTACTTTCCAAATGATCCATCCTTCGACAGACATTATATATATATCCATTTTTTTTTTTATTCTTAAATTAGTGTCTTATACCATCCTGCTTTTGTTTTAGATTTAATGTATGCAATCAAAAGGAGGACAGCGTGCATATGACTTTATTAACTGGCTTTTCCGTTTGCTGGCATCTGTTGGGTATCGGAAGTCTTGCTTTATATACTAAGCTGCTTTGCAAATCTGTTGGAAACACAGCATCATATTAATGTCCTCAATATTCTTGGCATCTATTGAAGTTATCAGCATGAACCATACACAAAATGGAGTCTACATGAAGCAGTAGTAGTGCAAGTTAAGTCAAAGTACTAGCCAAGCATATCAAGTTTATGTTGAGGGTTCTGAACTTTAGAGGTGCAGGTGGAGGCACAGGTAAAAACACTTAAAGGGGAACAATCGCAAAAATGAAAATGTAATATAAGCTTCAGCATACTGAAATAAGAAACTTTCCCTAGACGTACTCCATGTCAGTACGTTACGGGATAGCCCCTCCTCCCTGCTCCAATTAGAAGGAACCTCCCCAAGCCTTTAAAAGGCCAACCACACCCACCTACCGGCGTCTTTTTTTACCTTCTCTTATGCTCTTGGCTTTGTTCTCTGAACAAAGGCCTCAATCATTAGAAGCAAATTTTTGTTTTTCTCTTTTACGCCTAGGAAAGCATTAGGCCTGCCCGGAAGGCGTCCTAGGGACAGGGGTTTTGGTCCATGGGACCTTTTTTCCCCCCAGCACACTACCTCAGACCTGGAGTCTTCTGAACTTCAGCTTTTGAATCAGGTAAGGCACTGAGGTGCAATGTTTGCTACTCCTTGTCTGCCTGTATTTCAGTTGCCTTCCTGTATTGCTATCAAGAGCATTGGGTGGCAGGTGCTTGTCCCCCCATTCGTGTGCCCTCCCGACCTGCCCAGAGGGCCTCAGGCGGCACTGGTGTATGTGGCCCCTACACCCCATTTTTACGAATGGGCGAGGGAGGTGGCAGTTAACTTAGGCTAATTAGTTAGGGGCCTGAACCTTACTGCCCCCTGTTACCTTTGTTTTATTTTTGTTTTAATGGGGGCAGGTCATGGCCAACTGCCTCCCTCAACAGACTTTCCTAAGGTGGAGGTAGTTAAAATAATAATAAAAAATATAAAAAAAGTTTCACTATAGGCTTCATATTATAGCAAACTTGGGCCTGTGCAGGAAGCACCAACACTAATTATCCAATTCGCCTCAGTATAACCTACGCAGTTGCTTTGGGTTCCCTGCCTATACAGACACCAGCTGAGTATAATCAACCCCCCACTGAGTGCAGACACCAGCTGAGTATAATCAGGTCCAGCTAAAGCAAGTGGAGATGGCCCCGCCCACTCTCTAACTCAGCAAGCTAGGAAGCTGCAGCCTCAGGTAAGTCCTGCTGTTGTCAGTAAACTTGTGAGGCCTGTTTTCCCGTTAACAATAGAGTGTCCTGGAATTTGTGACATTAAAGGGTCTGCTTCCAGCCTTGCATAATGAGCAGCAGGTAAGGAGTGTGTCCATATGCTGTTCTGCAGTGTACTAAAGTCTAACTAACTGCTTGCATGCTATATATTCATATGCTTATCTGCACTGTGCCTGGTTATGATTGTTTCCTGCCTGAAAGCACAAGCCATTTACAAATAGGACACCAGTAGCCCTATTGAATATGGATCACTGGGCTGGGGGGGCTGCTAGGCTCTGATATATACTTGCTATAAACATCAGATAATCCATAATATGTATTGCACTATTTTTGTTCTGCATTCTATGTTTTGGCTATTGCTCACATAGAACAGGTAGCCATAATAGAGGTCGAGCAAAGGTCTGGCTGAATGCTAGGGCCTGATATAAGCTTGCTCTATGCAGCAGCTAATCTAAACTATGGACCTCATGTTTCCGTGATTGTACCTGTGCTCCTATTTTGTTCTACAGCTTAAGCTCTGGCTATTGCTCACAGGTAAAACGTGGCCCTACAGGATGTAGAGCACAGGTCTGGCTGGCAGCTAGGCCCTGAGACATGCTTGCTCGAAGCAGCAGCTAATCTAACTATGTATTTCATATTGCTGTGATTGTACCTGTGCTACTATTTTGTTGTACAGCTTATGCTCTGGCTATTGCTCACAAAGAACACGTAGCCCTGTGAGATGTAGAGCACAGATCTGTCTTGCTGCTAGGTCCTGATACATGCTTGCTATAAGCAGCAGCTAACCTAACTATGTACTACAGGTTTTCTGCAGTTTGAGTTGGCTATTTCTCTCATTGAACAAGTAGCCCTAATGGATGTAGAGCACAGGCCTTTTGAGTTGCTAGGCCCTGAGATATGCTTGCCCTAAGCAGCAGCTAATATAAACTATGTATTTCATGTTACTGTGATTGAATCTGTGCTTATATTTTCTTCTGCAGTATATACCCTGGCTATGGCTCACCTGGAATAGGTAGCCCTAAGGTATGTAAAGCACAGGCCTGGGAACGGCTAGGACCAGATTTACGCTTGCCCTAAGCAGTAGCTAATATTTTATGTATTACATGTTGCTGTGATCATATCGGTATGCTCCTATTCTCTGCAGTATGATATGCTCTAATTATTGCTCACCTTGAACCAGTAGCTCTAATAGATGTAGATCACTGGACTGGGTGGCTATGAAGGTCGGATATAGGTTTGCTCTGACTGCAGCTAACCTAAACTATGCATTACATGGGGTTGTAATTGTTTCTGGGGTACATTCAGGTTTAATCCAGATGACTACTGATAGGAATACCTACATATGAATGTCTTTTCATTCCATGGCATTGCTCCTGGGATAAGATATGGCTTAATAAATTAGACACTAGGCAATATTTTTTCCCGATGGCAGGTAAGCTTAACTTTGTCTTGATAAACACTACAGGAGTTCTGAAGCCTGTCTGTCATAAGGATTGCTGGGTTAACAATAACCACAGGTATGTACTACTTTTGGGACCATTGAATGTACATTTTTCCAGATTCAGCAGCCTTGTATCACCGATCACTGCCTGAACGAATGGAGGACCAGATAATTGCTTTGCCCAGTCAATTGTGCAGTTTATTACTACCCACGCAGCTCGAGCTCTGGGGTCGGGTACTGTGCTCTACCAGGAGCTTAGGACTCTGACCGAGGTACATATTATTATCACATATTTTAATATATGCTTGCACCATGGCCCACATCCTGCAGGGGGATTCTACTGCCTTCAGAACAAATGCTCAATTAATGGATAAACTCCATAATACAACTGGTCTACCAAGCAACATATATGTTTGCATCTATAAGAGGGCCATAGGCAGGTGCATATATTTTAATACTAAGGCATGTATATGAGTGTGTATATATGTTTGCACAGATATCTATATATGATTTGTGTCCTTGGGATGGGTTCTTTTTTGGAACCAGAAACGTTGGCTCAATAAACCTATATTTTTATGCAACATATAGTATTTTTGAAGATTCCTGGAACAATCAGTACTTGAACTCTTCATCCATAAATTTCACTATAGCAGCCAGGACATCTGGCTAGTTTCTAGGGGTGCAACCTGTGGAAATTCCATATTCATAGGTTTAAGGAAGAACAAGGTATACAGTTCTCTATGCTTGGCTGAAGGATCCCCAGATGTATTTCTACCATTTTCTAGGGTGACTCCTTAGTGCCTCCTACAAATTAGAGAGGGGAGCCACTACCCAGTGTTATTCCTATACTATTTCTACTGATATTCTTAATGTCAGGATAGATGGGACATTTTATCTGCCAATACAGGGTGTCTATAGAGACAGGGTACACATACATATCAGGCCACTGGGGATTTGCATAAGGTATATATTTCAAACCAAGGGTTTTCAGGCTATAGGAGTCCTCAAAGTGTCTTGTTAGTCCATAGAGATGACCTCTGTTCAAGTCTGGCCCAGGATAGGGATATTCTGCTTATACTATCATCAAAACGGCTTTGTGACTTAAGGCTCTGTGTCCAGAAGGCACTTATTTTGGGCCCATTTATTTATTTATTTTTTTTTCTTCAATTTCTCAATCCCCTAGTTAGTGGTCTTTTAGAATACAGGGCTGGCTGTTCTTCCACACCAGATAGGTAACTGATTGGACAGCAGATGGAGGAGTCCTAGGAGCGTTAATTATTTTCCCTCTCTATGTCTGTGCCCTCTTGGAACACCAGCAGTTTTGGATCTTTCCTCCTTACAGTTACATACTGCAGTTGCTACTTGTCCTATTGTTTCGGCCGAAAATGTACTTGGCTCTTCTGAGCAGGATCATAGTCTTCCCTTAAGTGGGACGGTTGCAGTCATTACAGTAGAGTGTAATCTCTTACCACTTCTAGTCATTAATTTCATTGAGAATGAATTAAGGATATTTTATGTATCTGTCATACAGGTTTGTCTAGCTTCAAATGGGATGCTTGGAAGTATTTTTTTTTTTCTGTTTTGACCATGTCTGTCACATTATTCCCTATGCTAGGGGGATTACATTTACACCTGCTGAAAATTGTGTCTGAAACATTCGCACAGAGCTCAATGTCCAGGTAACTTCCAGATACAACACTCCTATTATCCTGGTTTGTTCTCGGATTCACATTCCTGCGCCACTCCTGATACATATGACCCAGCATGACTCTAGTAGATCAGAGGCCCTTCTGACACTTACTGGAACATCCATAGCGTCCCTCCAGTTCCAAGGTCAGCCTCAACGATTAAATATGTAGTATAGTTGATTCCACATATAAGTGGGTCCCTTATGGGTAGAGAGAACACAGGTTTGTGGGTGACTAGAAAAATTTATCCAGGGCATATAATCTGCCTCCATAAATCTTGGAATTAGTCCTTTAGTTGCACTGTGGTTATTGGGATCTGTAACCTTAGGGGTATTCAGTTATACCTCTCAGAGTACTAGGTTGGGTCAACCAACAGGGGCTCTTTCTTAGGTACTGGAGTTGCTCAACTTTTTACAGTTAATTGAGTCTGCCTCATCACAGGACCTTACACAGGGTAAGGAATTCTAATCCCAATTATTTTCTCAGGTGCCCTTGTCTCCGATCTTTAGGATCTGCTTTCGGTTAGAACAGTCCTGACTAACATGCATTCTGATATGAAGATATTTATGGTACTGGCCTTGGGTACCTCAGGGTTCATTGGATATCCTACATTTATGGATATATCCTAAGTAGATCATTTCTATATTGTGTCTGTTTTGGGTTCTTACTCCTACCAAGTGTTTCTTACAGGTACCTTGCAATTTGCACTGAATTTAGGCATACATGTGATGAATGCTATTTGGTGAGTAGGAGAGTAAGTATTTCAGCTTGCTGAATTCGCCTTTTACAGGACTGTCTTCCTCTCTCTCTCTCTTCTGGAGGGTGAAGTGGTGGTTAGTGAGCTAACTTGTTCCTCACTCTCAGTGGGCTAACATCTCTCTCTCGCGCTCTCTCTCTCTTTCTCTATAGTATATGCTATACTATAGCTCTATTCTTAGCCTGGTGAACTTATTCTGGGGTTTTCACCTGGACTCTCTATATTAAGGTAAGGAGTTTGCATGATGGTGGACTATCTAGTCAGAGATACTCCTTTCCTTATTACAGTTTCTTCTTAAAGCATATTCCCTCCCATGGGATAACGTTAACTTGCTATGTCCCGTAACGTACTGACATGGAGTACGTCTAGGGAAAAAGGAAGATTATTTCATACTTACCGAGATCTTCCTTTCCTAGACGTACTCCATGTCAGTACACCCGCCCTTTCTTTTCCGGTAATTTAAGAGCTTGTTACAAAGACGCCGGTAGGTGGGTGTGGTTGGCCTTTTAAAGGCTTGGGGAGGTTCCTTCTAATTGGAGCAGGGAGGAGGGGCTATCCCGTAACGTACTGACATGGAGTACGTCTAGGAAAGGAAGATCTCGGTAAGTATGAAATAATCTTCCTTTTTCTAAATACAATCAATTAAAAATTCTGTACTATTACCGAAATAATCAAGTTTATCTTCACTATCCCTCTCTCAGCATCTGTTTCTCTTCATTCTCTCTTCATGCAGGAGTTGGGTGTCAGATATTCATTGACAGTTAGATCCAATATATTTTATAGGGAGGCTTATTTTGCCTAGAAGATGTATTAGAGCTCACTCTATTAAAATCACCAGAAATCATGTCTCTCTACATGTAGAATTTGTGCAAATTATTGTGCAAAAAAAGAGGCCCCAGTATCTGGAAAGCTGTGCAGAGATTTCCTAGTTGTCTTTGTAGATTTTACCTGTACATCATACAGGTGCATTTTCCTTTGTCTTTTATTATACGATGAACTGAGTACTATCTGAGTTATAGGGCCTTATTTTTCAAAATCTGCTCTGATTTTGTTCCCCTTATTTACAGTATCAATAAATTTTCCCAAAAATTTCCTGTGCGGAAAAAAACTCAGATCATACGAATTGTTTTTATTTTCCTCCTAAAAACTCAGATTTTTGCCAGAAAACCAAGAAATCTTCCGATTATTGCACGAAAGCCAGCGAAGATCAGGATATCTTTGGGACTTCTCCCATTGACTTATATACAACCTCAGCAGGTCTGAGATGCCAGATTTTTGGATTCTGACTTTTTCCATCCTTAGGGTATAACAAATCCTGAAAAATTAAAAAGTTTTTTTTCCCACTCAAAATTCAGATTTTATAGTAAAATAAATAAATACATTTTTTTTGAGGTTTTGGGTATTCAGACTTTAATAAAAAAGAGAACCCTGTAAGTCCAAGGGTCTGCTTTTAACAAATGGCATGTATTACCTGTATAATGGAGTTGCAAATGTCAACTAATAGCCACATGGGGTAACTGAACGTGAAAATGGTATCCCAGTCCTTCCTCTGAAGTTCTAAGAGTCTGACTATGCATCAGCACTGATTTACGAAAACTGACATCTAAACTCTACAAGGCTTTAGGGTTTATTTTAATGTAGAAGAGGCATTTTAGACACTTATGGCACTTAGACTTGGGACATGGAGTTTAACAACTGTTTGCACCACATTTTTAATTGCCACAAGGTACAGAGTGCAGGAGATCTGTTGGACACAAGTGCTCCGGTTCTGAGCAGCACAATTTTGCACACGTACAGCTTGTGCGATTAGTAAATGAGCCTTATTGTCTCAAGACTACCTGGCCAAGGAAATGTCTGTCATTTCCAATAATTGGTGTTAAACAAAGAGCACCAACTGGAAGAGTTTCTAAAATGTAGGTTCAAAATCGTTACAGATCAATAATGGTAATTAGGTGAAGAGAATTGTAATCAGGACAATAGTAATTTGCAGGTATAGTGACAAACCATTTAGAACAAGAAACCCAATGTTTCTACTTCCAAAACATCAATATTTCTTTTTTTTTCTCCCGTGTTCTGAGTGAATCCTTATAATCAATGTAAGAAGAAGAGACTCTGATATGATGCCTTGGGCTATTGGTCTATTTACACTGATGAGAATAAAAATGACATTTCTGCTGATTTGGAAGGAAATTCATTTTTTTGAAATTGACAAGAAAACAAACAAACGTAAACTTAAGCCATTTTACCTTGAACTAAATAAAGAGGATAAATGCAGCTTATTGTACACAAAGAACGTTTCCTTTCTCCATTCTTGCATTTATAAGCATTTAGATTTGCAAGTTATGTGCAAACATGAAGACTTTCATCAAACCATTCAGTGATCACTCCTTTCCTCTAAACGCATTCTCACCATAAAACACAGCATTCAAATTAGATTAGTAGAATTTACCTTTTCCTATAAATAGGATGCAGAGAATTTCATCTTAAACCCCATTTGAAGTTTAGCATTGCTCAGGCCCCCAACCCATAGCTCATGAGAAGGTTACAGATAGAAGGAAACATTGACTTATCATTCAATCAACCATGATTCAAAGAAATAGCTAGGAGATCAAATGTATTTTCATCCAAATATCACCCTAATTGATACTTAAAGGAATTATTCAGTATAAAAATAAAAACTGGGTAAATAGGCTGTGCAAAATAAAAAATATTTCTAATATATTTCTAATATAGTTAGTTAGGCAAAAATTTAATGTATAAAGGCTGGAGTGACTGGATGTCTAACATAATAGCCAGAACACTACTTCCTGTTTTTCAGCTCTCTTGGTTTCCACTGACTGGTTACCAAGCAATCAGTGACTTGAGGGGGGCCACATGGGTCATAACTGTTGCTTTTGAATCTGAGCTGCATGTTGAGGATCAATTGCAAACTCACTGAACAGTTATGTCCCATGTGGCCCCCCTTCAAGTCCTTGACTATCTCAGGGTTAGAGGGCTGAAAAGCAGGAAGTAGTGATCTGGCTATTATGTTACACATCCAGTCACTCCAGCCTTTATACATTACATTTTTGGCTAACTAACTATATTAGAAACATTTTTTTATTTTGCACAGCCTATCTATTTACCCAGTTTTTATTTTTACACTGAACTGTTCCTTTAAGCTGGATTTATCTGTTGAATAAATGGTTTTCTGTGCCTAGCCCCCAGGAAGGGAGAGCTCACATTTTGGGAATAACTGATTTAAAGCAAAGGGTGGACCTAATTCATTCCAAATGAATGCACCCCATATCATAATAAAATCCCCAGAACCCTTTCACATTAAACACATTTTTTCTAAAGAATTGGTTCCCAACTTATTTTACTTATGAGCCAGACACATGTAAGAACAGTCGGAGAGCAACACAAGCATGACAAAATTCCTGGAGATGCCAAATAAGTACCGTGATTGAACCCCTATGTGGACTGCCAACATACAGGAGGCACTTTTTTGGCACTTGGTGTTTATGCAACCAAACTTGCCTCCAAGCCAATAATTCAAAAATAATCACCTGCTTTGGCCACTGGAAGCAACATCCTGGGGTTGGTGAGCAACATTCTGCTTATGAGCCACTGGTTTGGGGATCACTATTCTAAAGGCTTCCTTTGTGTATTCATTTACATGTTGTAGAGAGTGTGTCATCTAGTGATATGACTGGTTTCCATTGTTAAACTGCCTCTCTATGATAATACTTGACACTACCTAAGTAGTTTTTGAGTTGTTGGTCTGTTTTGCCCTTTATAACAAGCCATAAGTGGATATCAAGGGCAAGGAATGGGGCCTGGAGCAATAGCAGGAGCTCAGACTGAATGCCAGTTAAGGGAAGGCCTGGGGACAATGGGCATTTACTCTGCTGGACACAATGGAATGCTAATCTTCAATGTCAGTTATGGTTCTATTTGTGGTGTGTTTGATTTTCTAACTATTTCTTTGAATCTTTACTATGCTTCTTAGCAGTCCAAGTAAATACTGAATACATTTCTTAGACATCCTGCAAGACATGTCCAACCACCACACTCTCAGAATCATTTAGGACTCTGTCATTCCTCTTTCCATCAAGGATGGACAAAATATGAACAGACCTGCTCTATTAATCATGAACCTAAGCATGATGGTGTGTTAATTACTAAATTACCAAATAATTCAGTAGTAAGTATCAAGTGCCTCCTTCCTTGTATCATTTTACTTTAGTGTTTTAATTTTAATTCAGCATCTGTAGTTAATAAATAGTATAGCACCGAGACAATATTTGCCGAGTCATAGCCAAGACAAGAGATGATCGGTGCCCATGTGTTAGATGTTCATAAAATAATGAGGTCAATAATACATCTAGGCATCAAGAACTGCATTTTAGAGGTCCCCTTTCTGTTTCCTTTCCACAAGTAAACAAAGCAGCCGCGGTGCCAGCACCCACATAAATAATACACGTCCAAAAAGCAAGGAAAAAAGTCAGTGTCCGTAAGCAACAAAGGAAATACAAAAAATGTCTTTATCCTTAAAAAATAAATAAAATAAACTCTGTTATGTATAATTTATTAGCTGTCTCCTGAGCAAATTAACGCTGCAAGAAAAGCCTTTTCATTCATATCCACAGTAGATGTTGAGCATGTAAATTATTTACTTGCTTCCAAAATTCATTAGCTGCTACACACACACACACGCCAGACTTCCCATGCACCACTGAAAAATACATCAAATGGCGCTACAGCTGGAAACCCAGTTGCCTTAAAAAAGATGAGAATGATTTTTTGGGCTGTTCAGGATATTTTAACTTTTACAATTGAAGTGCTAAAGGTATTTATTCAACAATTTATATTAAAGTGATGCCAATATTGAATACCCACAGATGATGCAGTAAATCAACAAGGACCACAGGCTCTACATAAGAACTAGGCTCTACATGAGAACTAGGCCAGCCTACAGACACTCTGGAGAACAAACTGAAGAGCCTGCATGCAAAATCATACACTTGCTGGAGAGCTACACAACCTAGGTGGATTTTAATGTTGAGCGCTCCTTAAGTTTAGGGGTATTAGTATACTGTAAGTTGTACAGGAGTTACCACATGTATGCCAGTGGTGTAATGATGTGGCACCGGGCCCCCCTGCAAAAAATCTTTGTAGGGTCCCAGTGCACCGCAGCCTACTTACCCACCCGCCTCTTATTGTGCCAATAAATAAGGACCTGTGTCTATGATTTTACACAACAGTAGTTTTATGGCACAATATAGATTTTGTAATTGTGTATCAGCGATGTAGAACCACAAAAATGTATGCAGAGAATAAAATTAATTTTGTAATACAAAATCAGGACTGCAGCATAAAATAGATCATGCATCATAAAGATAGATCCTACTTATATTTGTTTACAGTGGACTGAAATAGAAAATAAACTTTGACAATTCTCCCTTATATTTTTGCTTTTTTCTTGTAACATAGAAAAGAAAAGCTTTTTAACATAAAAGATCAGATCTATGTACTGCACCATCCCACCATGGAAGCCCTCTTCCAGCAATATAGCTCTTCCTGCTAAGCTTAGCTAAGTGAAGAACTATATGTCAGTTCAAGTGGACAACATGTGGAGACAAGTGAAGTAGGAGTTGATCACCATCAGGACCAGATTTCCCCCCTCCCTCCTACAGGGTCTGATCTATCTGATCAACATAAAGATCAAGAGGAGGAAGCACTGACAGATCAGACACATTCCAGAAGGATCAGAGCCAGTGCCGTGGAGATTCAAGCACTGTTGTTGAATCCCCAAATACAAAGAAAGCAGGGAAGACTGAGAATGACATGGAGGAAGTGTTCTTTTTTACATCAAAAAATTGTAACACAATTGTAACACAATTTCGTCATTTTAACTTCATCTTTCTGACTGATGTTATTAATGCTAGCAACATGTTATTTTACATAGACAGTAGGGTCCTGCACACAGTAGGGTCCTGCAGAGGTTCGGCTACCTGTGGGTCGCGAGTTGAATTGTGGCCTTAAAGGAGAAGGAAAAGTATTTTAACTCGGGGGTGCCAAAAGTTAGGCACCCCCAAGTGATCACATGTACTGAAATCCTAGGCCGGTGCTCCTATCAGAAGAAAACTGCACTGGCCCGGGATTCATCCATCAAGCACCGTGGAGCAATCGGCTTCTGGCTTCTTCTTTTTTCGCGTGGGTGTGTATGCACAGTAGTGCGAAAAGCCGAACGTTAACAAAAAAGTTGACTATTTCACTCTACTCGCATGTGTCTGCCCTGGGAGATTTGAAGATAGGAGAAGCCAATCGCTCCATGGTGCTCGCTGGAAGAATCCCAGGCTGGCGCAGTTTCAGGTAAGTACTGTATATATGAGATTGGGGTTTCAGGTAAGTATATGAGATCTTAGATAGCGAAGAAGCATGCACTCCATGGGCCAGTCGATATGATTAAAAGTCTTTATTCAAAAAACAGCTAAAACAATGAAACCTTACGCGTTTCGTATCCGAGGATACTTATTCATAGCCTATGAATAAGTATCCTCGGATACGAAACGCGTAAAGTTTCATTGTTTTAGCTGTTTTTTGGATAAAGACTTTTAATCATATCGACTGGCCCATGGAGTGCATGCTTCTTCGCTATCTACATTGAATTACTCCCCCAGCTACGGGTTCGGGGCACTGCACCCGGGCCACCCAACATCTTCGGTGAGTTTCCATATACACAACATTGCTGTTGATATTCAAAAACGTTAATGCTGTATACTGGTTAAAGCTACACCCTACAACGATAGACCCAGGGTTTTTACACCTGGGTCCTACTCTGCGCCGGGTGAGCCTTTAACTTTATTTATATTTGGGGACTGAGCCGATAATTTTCTTTGTAAGTATATGAGATCACCTGAGGGTGCCTAAAGTTTGGCACCCCCAAGTTGAAAGACATTTCCTTCTCCTTTAACTATAGCAAGTTAAACAATTTTTAAAGTGTTTTTTTTTCCTGCCCCCTTGCCCACTTCTGGTTTGCAGCCACAGAACTTCCTGGTTAATGGTGGTCAGCCAGTCACTGAAAGGGTTGTGTGTTGGTTGGTTAGTGGGTCTAAGCAGTTAAAAATGTGGGTTGCAGGTCACAGTACCGGGTTTCAAATATATGACCCTAGTGAGCATCCACAAATGATCTAAAAACTATAAAAAAACACAACACTGTGAGCTAAAATTGTAGCAATTTGTATGTTTTTTTTTCTCCTTCCACATTGCAATTACATTTGTAAATTGGCCCTACGATGCAGATATATAATATATTATTATATTAATATCATTTCCTTCCATTACCTACAAATATCTGCTTGATCCAGAGTTAACTGACCATTTGTCCCAATGCTTAGGTAAATGTTTTGACAAAAACATGCACATTGAACCCTCTTTAATAAGGCCATATTTATTAAAAAATATATTATATATATTATTTAAAATATATGAGTAATGCTATATGACTCCATCTCTGTAAATGAATTCAAATATATGGAAATGCTGAGTAGAGCAAACTATCCTCCTTCGTATTTAGCCAAGTGCTGGACTAAGTAAATCCTGCCCATAATAGTATCTGGTTCCCTGGGCTCCTACTGAACAGAACATCTCAATGATACACAAGTACCAGAAATCTATATAAAAGAATGATAGCAATGTGTCTTCAATTTAGTTGAAGTGAAATGCAAGTCCTGGTTCCGAAGAAGAGAAGATATCCACAAAAGCAGTGTATATTGGCAAATAAGGAATAAAGCAAATGACTCACCATTGAGCTATTTATTACTCAAAATCGTCAACTCACAAGTCAAGAATGTGCCAAGTTCCCTTTAGTGTAATACAGTATATTTATTCCCTTTACAACAACATTTTCCTAACTGTAAAGCAACATAAAATGGAAGGGTATCTCTGGTGCATAATAACATGCATCACCCCCCCAAAAGGCCATTGTCATTAAAGGGATACTGTCATCACATCTGCTTTTATTGTTTCATTTTCATGTCTAACTTTGAAGAAAAAAAAAACAGAAATTCACAAGGGTCTATCAACAAACCAAGATAACAAGAAACAGATCAAACTAAAAAGCAAATATATACAGGATAGAGAAATTATTCATGGAGTTGAATATTTATAGTATCACTGTAATGAGCGCACATAGTAGAAATAACTCCAGTTCAATGATACTGACACGCCACATTTAATACACACAGTTCTAAAGGGGAAACTGATTAGAGTGTTCCTGTGGCCATAGGCAAAAAGAGCAATAGTAAATAAGTACTGGCTAATCATTATAAATCCAGAGACAAAGACACAGTCAATATTTTGCCATCTCTGAGATGCATTTCAAACCTACGTCACACTGACCCAGTACATTAGCATCATCACAGCATTGAGCATTGCTAAGTACATAACTGCAGCAGCGTGTTGGCTTCAAAGTCTTCTCTTTGTACTCTGTACTGTGTGTGATGGAAAATAACTGATAATAACAGTGATCGACTGGATATTCCCCTAAGAGAGACCTGCTTTTATCTCCACTATCTTTCTGTAACGGAAATCCTGTGTGGTCCTGGGCAACATATTCAAGGTTCAAAGCAGTGCAGGACCTCGCACACCCTGTAGAAGATAAGAGACGCCTGGTGCACAAGGGTAGAGGCTCGGCCACCTCACAACAGGATACAAATCAGCAAAATCCGATGGCACATTGCATTGCTTGACAAAGGGGATTTTTATTCCCCGAAACGTTGCATTTGCAATCCGCTTTATAATAAAAAATTTGGAAGAATTCCTGTTGTCCTGTGTGCCATCGGATTTTGCTGATTTGTATCCTGGGCAACATATCACATAGTTTCATAAATTAATACCTGTGCAGGGTATATAATCAACACAGATATAAAGGGAACAACATCCATGGTTTAGTAAGGTACTATTTTGGGTGCTTTCCCTTGGCAATCAGCAGGGAGGTGGCAACTGATCCAAAACGTTTGCCATTTTTAGACAGTTCTTTAACTGTTGTCTTCAACATTATCATCAAAGCAAATCAAACTCAGGGAAGTAGATAAAGTATACTGGCACTGAAAGAAGGACTGGTCATTAGTGACCGTACTATACTCTAGACTGGTCATTTGCTTGTATGAAAATGTAAGAAATGTTCACATTAATCTGAATACCCTAGAAGTAACCATATAAAGGTACAAGGCCTAAGGATCATTGCATTTATACTTGTCATGGAACCCCAAGATGACTTTTAGGACTACATGAACCCTGGGAAACTTTCCTTGAGTCCTTCAGTTCTTTCTGAGAGCCAGAAGATATCATGTTTCAAAACGATCCTAGTCATTCTATTGCCAATATAGACGGGGGTCATTTACTTTTCCCAGGGACAAACTTGCATTGCACAGAATGTATAGTTTGCATATTTATATACAACATAGATAGCAAAATGCTCTTGATCCATTTATTGGGGTTTTTATCTCAAACAACTGTCAAACTACCCAACTAAACCTGGGCCACCTCAAGGGGGGCAGTATACCGCCTTGTTTAACATGAGTGCAATGAATAGAGCTTGTGCCGAAAAATACATTTTGCCAATGGTATTTCTGCACATTGTTTTCTGTTGTTTTGGGTCAAAATACCCAACTAAATCTGGGCCACCTCATGGGGTTTAACATGAATGCAATAAATAGATCTTGTGCTGAAAAATACATTTTGCCTATGGTTTTAATCAAGATACATTTATGTTTTTTTTTTTTGTTATTTCTTGAGAGGTTGTGAGGTGGATTACCAATTGGAATTTAGTTAAACCAACTCAGCTACTTCATGTTAAGAAAGTGAATATGGAACCAAAATAATGTTCCATTACTGCTTTATCATTAAAAACATAGAAAGGAATATATTCAGCACAAGTTTGATTTATTTTGCTCATGTTGAAAGGGGGTGTATATAAGGGTACACTGACCCTCTCAGCCTCCAACTTTTCTCCTACAAACCAGCGTTTCTGTCATTAGTCTGAGATCTTCTCTGTTTCCAGTGCTGTGGGATATTAAAGTGATAGTGACACCTTCATCTAATTGATAGGGATATATCTTTATCACTAATAATGGAGAACACTATTACTCTTTTTTTAAATTGCTTTATTTGCTGCCCCCAACTCCAGCTGTACTGACAAGCTCAAGGTATGAAGAGTATTGTTCTGTTTCTCACACTGGGCTGGGGTCAGTATCTTGAAGAATTACATACCTCTCAACTGTCCCGTTTTTAGAGGGGCAGTCCCTCTTTTGACAGCTCAACCCGCAGTCCCTTGTTTGTACTGGAAAGTCCTGTTTTACTTTGCATTGAACAGCCAGAAAAAGAAACAAAGTTTCTAACTTAATTGGCTTTTGGCAAAGAGCCCAGAACAGCCAGAGCAGCAGATAAGATACTTTTGTAACAATTTCTAGATAAGCAAATAAGTAATTGTAACAATATAAGATAACAGGTCTCTTGGGAAAAGTTAGACTCACAGCTTAAAGGACCAGTAATGTGAAAAATATTTTTAAAAAAAATTTATTTGTATATATAAGGAAAAAAACCCACCAAGACATATTTAACTTTAAAATCGCAAAGTCTTTATTAAGAAATAACTTATCGAAACTCTGCTTGTGCTCCTCTTCAGAAAAGGCGACATGGCAACAATCCATTGTGCGGCGCTCGATTTCTCCTCCCTGGCTATCTCCTATAGAAGGCAGGGAGGAGAAATCAAGTGCCACACGATGTCGCCTTTTCTGAAGAGGAGCACAAGTGGAGATAAGTTATTTCTTAATTAAGTCTTTGCGAATTTAAAGTTAAATATGTTTTGGTGTTTTTTTTTGTTATATACAAAATAATTTTTTTTAATAAAAATTTGACGTTACTGGACCTTTAAAGGGCGATTCACCTTCATTAGCAAAACTTTAATAACTGAAAAAAAACACAGAAATATGTTCAAACTTTCATAACCTGAAAATTTTGTAAAATTAACATGGTAATAAGGGGTGTGGCCACAAAATGGGCATGGCCCAAAATATTTGGAGGTATGGAATTGTCTTGAACCCAACTTGAAAGATGGATCATCTCTCCCTGCTTGGAGAATTAGAGTGTCCAGTGCTATAAGCACTAAACTAATGACAAACCCTTTCAATACAAGTGATAGTGACAGACTCCCATGAATTATAGGAACGTGCCTGTAAGACTGTAACATAATTTATCAGCAGAGTGATTGACATAGGAAAGCTTTTCAAGGCAAAAGAAGAGAACGCCATGGGGGATAAAACGCTGAATAAAATTATCAACTACTGAGCACTTATTAGAAATGCATAAAACATGTAAAAGAAACCATTAATCAAGAGATTTTTTGATAACCCAAAACTCAACCAGGTTAAAGCACAACTGTGGTTTTCTTCTTGAGCTATAATTGAAGGTACAGATTTAAACAGGATTAAGAAAATCACATTTCCAGTGTGATACATTCCTACGGACAGGGACCCCCCATAGCTTTAATAATATTAACAGGAGCGGGAAATAATTTAATGTAGGCACTTTAAGTTAGAAGAAATATACAATGATGGTGCTGCATAGAACCTCTGCCTTCCTTACCTAGCAATCTGGCCTTTATCCTCCCACGCATTTTGCTGTGTGATCTCTTTGCTCACCTCTTTCATAGCCTCTACAAATCAACTCTCATCTTGTGTGTTATTGTCTTTCCCTACAATGCCTGCATGTGTGCATTATGCTTCTAATTTCTCTTCCTTCCATTTCTCACGGTTTCTGGTTGCCAATCACTCTTCTGCAGCTCCTGCCTAATGAAGGAACTGTTTATTAAAAGAGACACAGGAGGCACAACGTGTTCTTTGCACAGGGGGAAGCATATGTTAGAGAAATAGTTTTTTCAGTCTATGCAAAGTTATAGTACCATATCGGCTTTTCTTTTTTTCTTTGATGTATTTATGACGATGTAAGAACCAATGTTTATTAGCACGTCCTTGCAATGCACAGTTCAGTGTAGACCCTAAAGTGCATGCAAGCTGTCCAGGACCTCATTGTTTTGAGCTTACTAAAGGCCCTAAAGAGCATGCAAGCTGTCCAACTCTGCATTCCTCTTTGTACTGAGTTTACTGAAGGTCATAATGCCCAGGAATGTATATGTTCATTGTACAAAGCTTATTGAAGACCCTAATAAACATGCAAGCAGTCCAACACAGCATAACCACATTGAACTAAGCTTACTGAAGGCCATAATGCCTAGGAATGCAGATTTTCATTGTATCAAGCTTATCGAGGGCCCTTATAAGTATTCAAGTTGTCCATGACTGCAAATCCACAATGAAGTGAGTTTACTGAAGGCCCTAATTAGCATATACACTGTCCAGGACTGCAGACCCTCATTGTACCAAACGTTGTTGAACGCCCTAATGAGCATGCTAGCTGTTTAGGACTGCAGTTCTTTGTTTTATCGAGCTTTCTAAAGGCCCTAAGGCTTGAACTTAGGTAGTTGTTACCTCCGACTTTTTATTCAGTCCAATTATATCTTGACGCTTGCGACTCCATCCGACTTGTCATGCGTGTTTTGTCGCCGGACGTCGATCCAACATAAAACGCTCTTGCAGTTCAAGCCTAATGAGCATACAAGCTGTCTAAGACTGCAACCCTCATTGTCCCAAGCTTATTGAAGGCCTTAATGAGAATGGAAGTTGTTCAAAACGGAAAGTCTTTGTTGTACTGAGCTTACTAAAGGCCTTAACTTGCATTTAAGCTGTCCAGGACTGCAGACCTTAGTTGTACTGAGCATACTGCATGCCCTAATGCCATGCAATCTGTGACTGCAGACCCTCATTGTTCAGAGCTTACTGAAGACCCTAATGAGCATGCAAGCTATCCGTGACTGCACACCCTTATTGTACCAAGTTCATTGAGGACCCTATATGCAAGCTGTCCGTGACTGCAGACTCTCACTGTACAGAGCTTATTACAGTGCTTATTTAAGGCCATAATTAGCATGAAAACTGTAAAGGACTGCACACCGTCTTTGTTCCAAGCTTATTAAAGGCCTTAATGAGCATGGAAGCTGTTCAGGACTGCAGGCCTTTGTTGTACCAAGCTTACTAAAGGCTCCAATGAGCAAGCACACTGTCCAGGACTGCACACCCTCATTGAACCAAGCTTATTGGTACAAGGCCTTTTATTACTTAAGGCCCTAAATTCATGCAAGCTGTACATGCAGAATTGCACTCCATTGTTGAGCCGAGCTTACTAAAGGCCACAATGCCCAAGACTGTAGACTTTATTATACCAAGCTTACTGAATGCCATAATAAGCCTTGGGGGGAATGTGATAGTTTGTGTATTTTAACTGTTTTTAGGTGTTATGAGTTATGGCAAACTATATATATAAAGATTGCATTCTGTTATATGATATTGGTGAAGATTTATGAGTCTTTTTGTGTCTGTAATAATAAGCCTATACCCATGTGGACTATATCTGTGAGGTTTTAATAAAATGTGCCGGTTCGTTGCTCATTTTCTTCTATTGGTATGGCACAGTAGGACTCCAGCAGGGAATTAAAAGCTACAGGGACAGTGACATCTAAGTTAGTAGGGCACTTCGCTTTTAGAAGGCCCCATTATTATCCCATCATTCACCTGGACTTTGTGGACTCCCCATCATGTTAAAACTTCACTCACGATCTATGCAAACCCCACCCACTCCTGCAATCCTTGCCCCGTTGCAATTTAATGGCGACCCTACTGGAAGACCTTGAATATTGGTATTATGCAAAAAACCTATAGAGACCAATATGATGAGGGCCACATCACATGCCACTGTGTACTCTTTTAATTATCAGTTATCCAGATATCGATTGGGCAGGACAATGGAAGGCCCCTGTAGAAGGGCGAGTAAGCTGCCAACTCAGTCTGGAGTGGGAAAAATTATAACGGCACATATATAGCCAGTTTAATGGCCAGATACTGATTTTGATGGCAAAAATATTTACAGAAATTTAGCATTAATGTACTGTATATTGGGATGATGCTTTTTTTTCATCATTCATGTGATTTTTTTTTAAATGTCATAAGTCTGCAAGTATCCACTTAGAGCAGTATCCTCGTTATTATGCACCCGCCCAGCAGCCTGATTACATTTTGTTCTGAAATAAAAGTAACCATCCGTCCCTATTGTGTGTTCACCGTTTAAAGTCTTTTTAAGGAGAATTACTTTGGTAAATACAAAAATATGCTGACTATTACTAATTCTACCATGGGACTCTCATGCTGTCGAAGGGAAAACAAATGACAGCTCTTTTGTGTAAGTCTGCTGCCATCCTCCCTAATAAACAGCTGGGTTTTAAAGAATAAAGAATAATGAGTAAACTTAGGGGGGAAATATTTGCTCTTGCATCTTTGTTGGCAAGGTTCTATATTGCTGATTTAGGCTTAGGCTTATCAATGCATATAGTAGCACACTGCCACCTCGTGGTGATAAAAACGTAAAGATGATTTGGAGAAGTAAAACAGACGTGTAAAACACTGTTAATACAGAAACATCCTGATTTGCAGCCACTGCACAGTACCTGTAGGGCTGTAGATAAGCACTATAGAAAATATGAGATGATATGAAATATGAACATCTCAAGCACTGTTTAGCTATGGTTGCATTTGGCAGATGTCATGGATGATTTCCATAGACAGGTATGGGACCTGGATAACATTAAATAAACCCAATAGGCTGGTTTTGCTTCCAATAAGGATTAATTATATTGGATCAAGTACAAGGTATTGATTATTATTACTGAGAAAAAGGAAGGAAATCATTGTGGACAAATGTGGATTATTTGGATTAAATTAAGTCTATGGGAGACGCCTTTTGGGAGCTTTATGGATAACGGGTTGCTGGATAATGGGCCCCATACAGTAGCTATATATAAATAAAATATTTGCCTGTACACATGATACATTTATGAGCTCTGAGCAAATGCTGAAATCAGAGCCAAGGTCCTTTTTTTGTATATCAGCATGTAGAGAATTAAGGTCTGATATTTTATACTGCAATCTGCCAGAAACAGCAGAAAAATAAACATAGCGCGAGTAGAGAGGTTTGCCTTATATACTGTAACCAGTATGTCACTTTTAGTTTCAAACGTATGAAAAAAAATGCTTAATATATCTTCTATGATTTTTTAAATTTTCATTATTAAGATTTCCATTATGAAAGGGCCAGTATCCTCCAGTTAAACTGTGCTTTGTACTTAGCCGCTATATAGAGGATATTTCTGCTAATGTCTGGTGTCTCCAATAATGAACAGGGATTGCTCTCCCTTGGTTTGTAAGGGGATTCCAAAACTAAAAGGTGGTGGAAAGCACAAAGAAAATCAAAACTACCATCATTACAAGTAATGATCTTCCTAGTCAGCTCATTAATCCCCCATGGTCCATTGTATAGAAGAAACAAACAGCACCTTGTTTGACTAAAGCACCTTTATTCCAAACACATGGCAAAGATCATCATGGATCATAACGACATTTCAGGCTGCCCTTGCCATTTTTATCAAGCTTGAAAACAAGGCCAAGGACAGTTTGAAACTTTGATATGAACCAGAGTCTTTGCCATGTTTTTGGAATAAAAATGTTTTAATCAAACAAGGTGCTGCATGTTTCTTCTATACAGAAGGGATATTTCAGGTTCTGCCAACCCGTATCAGTGTGCAATGGAGTACATAGATCTTCCTCATTCTTCTGTTACTTATATCATATTTTTAAGTGGAAAAAGTCCAAAAAACACTGGCATCTTTTCCTTTTTTCAGAGTGAAAGCCTGCAAATGACCTGTAGGGACCTATAGGTTATGCTAGTCCCTATAGAGTTAATCCCCTACCTTTCCTTGTAGTTTCTCTTATCTTTTGTTATTGGGCACAAGCCCTTGCAACAGTTTAAGCTGTGTAACCACCCCACCTATTGGACAAAGAGTGTAATGACACTCCCCTGCCACACTGCTATATAGTGTTGTGCAGGGAGTGGCCTCTTCCTCTTTGGCTCCTGGTGCTGCTGCTAGGTTTTTCCCATTGAGCCTGGGATCACCATAGGCCCCAGTAAGTCATTTACCCCAAAGGGACCTGACACCTTTGGTGCTTAAGTCGGGGACCAGGTAACCCCGTGAATGAGGAACAGCTAGCATAGTAAGCTCCTGTAATAGACTCTCTAGGAGAGTAAGACAGAGAGGTGTAGCAGAAAGAGCAGTTGTTGCTCCAATAAGGATTTTAGAAGGAAGTAGTTTTCCCACAAGGCCTGTTTGCCTTTAGCGCAGGGAACTCAGTTGATCGGCATCTAGGTTAGGACTACCTGTACCCTACCTGATCGATCCCGATCCCCTCACTGGCAACGTCGGTTAAGTGGGAGTTGATGTACACCAATCTGCAAATACCTAAAGGAGTCGCTTCTGTCTGACTGTGATCCTTACTATGTCCCAAGTGATTCCATCTGCTGTATCCAACAACTCCTGCGTGAGTAAACCTGCCTCTGGCATAATAAACCATCTCTCTTGTTTGCATAAAGAACCTCCTTGCGTCCAATTCATCCACTTTTACACTAATTAGCCTGTGGGTTGTAGTTTTACAACATCTTAAAGGGGAAGCTTCCATTTGGCGAAGGCTCTGCCCTGAGTGTAGATTCGCAGTGTAACCCATGCTCATACACTAGTTGGACACCTTTAACTATCTATGTGCTGAATAGCCCAAGAAAGCGTTCCCCCATACATTTTCTAACATATGGAACATTAACTATACAGTGGGCTCATGGGTAGGGCATTATAACAACTCTATTTTATTTATTAAGGTTCCCTGGACTTGTGTAATGTAATGTATTTGCTGCAACATATACGTCCATTCAACATTTCCCTCTGTAAGCAAAGTAGCCTGAGCGAAGACCTCTAACTAAGTTGCGCTAGGATTTGCTCGCATTGCTGAAGTACGCTAGAGAAAATTCGCCAGCGTTCAGCGCCCTGGACGCAACTTTGCATTTTAGTAAATTAGCGCTGTCTGACCAAATTTTTGCCTGACAAAGTGTTGTGATGGCTGGGAAGCCGTCGCTGGCGAATTTTCACCGCTTAGTAAATTTACCCCTATGTGTGGTGCAGCTTGCCAAAAATAACCCACACCCAAAGTGGGGACACAATTTTTTCCTGATCTGTGAGTGTCAGATAGGCCTGCACATCACATTCCAGGTTTTAGCCTATGGGGGACCTCATAGAACCTACTTGGAGTCATTTGGTGGACTTTAAAAAATCAAAGGTTTTTTTTGGGTGAAACTTTGAATGCCCTATTACTTCGATTCGTATGATTTGAATTCGATTGGAAATTTACCTATTCGGCCAAAAAAATGTCTAAGTTTTTCAAATTCGACCCTTGATAAATCTGCCCCTAAATGTCTGCCCCTAAGGTTTTTGAGTGACAATTATTATAAGACTATTAAGACCATGGGGGGTTTGTTTATTATGTGCAGAACAGGTTGCCCCTTGACCAGGGATGGAGAACAATCACAATGCCATATGAAAAAGAAATTAGTTAAGGATAAGGAAGCGCAGTTATTAAAGCAATGCATGGGCTTTAGTGAAAGTGAGGCGCATTTCTGTGTGTTGACAGGTGGCTGATACACATCCTGGCCCAGATAACAGCCTTCCCTCTGTAGGCACTGATACATTTCTCTAGGCATTCCAGGCTGCTGTCATGACTGAAGAACACATCTTTGTTGTCTCCAAAGCTTATATAACATCACTGCTCGCTAGACTTGCTTGTGCTCTGTGTGCTGCTTCATTGTCAGGTAATAGAAAAAGAATTCTACAATCTGCTGATTTCCAGTTTGCCGGTGTTATATTGCATTTTGTATGCTTGTTTAAATAAGCTCTGGGCAGTTTTCTCTAACGGAATACATGCAGATATATTCTACAAACTGCTGGAGTTGTTTTCTTTTCTTTTTACTTTTGTCATGTTTAGCCTTCTTAACTTAGTATGAAGAGTACATGCTTAAGATAGTCATACATAAAAACAGATACAGTCGTTTGGTCCTTGGGCCTGTGATTGGATAATACACTTTGGAAAAGGCCTCACCAATATAATGTGCCCTACCTAATAGTTATATGGATGATACCAAGTATCGTCAGCAATTTATCATGCAGAAAATAGTTGTTTCCCCAACTCCACATACAGAGGCCTATAAATTTTCAACTTTGTCAGCAGGGGTGACTTCATGTCCTCTTTTCAAAACAAAAATGATAGGTGCCGAAAGCCAATATGAGCACTACCACAGTGAATAGGATGTCAATAGTGTATATAAACAAAATGAAATATGGAGAGGAGGATATACTCACAGTTCACCCCAGTCCATGGGTTCATATCCATAAGAAAACCAATAAATGTGAGTTCCATTAAAAAAGGCAATCAAAAGTAATAAAAAAATACAAAAATGTATATTAGTACATAATGAATGTAGGCCTAATAAACATTTTTATATTTTTTATTACTTTTGATTGTTTTTTTTTGGAACTCACATGTATTGGTTTTCACTTGTATTTGAAGCCAGTTAGGACTGCACATGCTCCTAGTTAGGGATTAGGTTGAAGAGGGCATCAAGTGCTGGGAGATGGTGATGCCCGTCCCGTTATGCTACTCTTCTTTTTATGATCAGGTACAGCAAAATGGTCAGTGTTTGGCATCCACAGTGGTGCAGTTCGGGAGGCCTCTGTGTGGGGCCTAGGGTATAAATAAGGGGTTTGTTCGCTTATAAGGGTGAAAGGCTTCATGTCCAAAGCAGAAATATGCAGCTGAAGTGCAGTCATAGTTCAACAACGTCTGTAGGGCAACAGGTTTCCCTATCCAGTCATTTGAAAAAGAGTTAAGCTGAAATATATGGAATAGTTTGCAATTAACATTCACAGCCAGCCAGAACTCCTCTCTAATTGGTGTAGTCGTGAATAAAACTTCAGCACATGGTTTCCTTTTTGCAAATGATTTTAAAATTGACCTTTCACTATTGTATTATACACAGATTAATGCCCCCTCAGCAAAGTCTTCTCCTTAGCTCCTATGCCCTGCTATTTAATTCCAGATATATATATTGGAACAGGCTGAGGGCTTGCTCTGTGGGACACAGATGCCGATATCCCAGAATGCTCCTTGATGTTTGATCTGTCAGCGTAATGAGAAAATCATATGTATATACACCTGCCCTCTGGCATCAACTCTGTGCCCTGTGATTATGTTGCAGTGGCCCAGGTAAGCAAAAGATTCAACTGACTGTGCCAACAAAAGGGACTTCCACATTCAAACGGAGAAAGAAATTACGTCTCCAGCAAATAGTTCATGAATATGTAGCAGAAAAAGTTGTAATTGTTTAATAATGCTCCCTAATGCGTTCATTAGTGTCAGATTCAGCAAGCAGAAATCATTACCTATAATCAGTCTATTTGCCATTATATCCTAGTCGGCTCTGGGGAGATGCTTCCTGGGTCAAAATGGTTAGAGATAGATAGATAGATAGATAGGATAGGATAGGATAGGATAGATGATAGATAGATAGATGATAGATAGATAGATAGATAGATAGATAGATAGATAGATAGATAGATAGATAGAGTAAGTAGATAATTGATAAATGATGGATAGATAGATAGATAGATAGATAGATAATAGATAGATGATGATGATAGATAGATAGATAGACAGACAGACAGACAGACAGACAGATAGATAGTATAAGTTGATGATTTATAGATAATAGATTAATATATATATATATAGATAATAGATTGATATAGATAGATGATAGATAGATAGATAATAGATAGATGATAGATAGATAGTATAAGTCGATGATTTATAGATAATAGATTAATATATATATAGATAATAGATTGATGTAGATAGATAGATAGATAGATGATAGATAGATAGATGATAGATAGATAGATGATAGATAGATAGATAGACAGATGATAGATAGATAGATAGATAGATAGATAGATAGATAGATAGATAGATAGATAGATAGATATTGTATGTATAATATATTTTTTAAATCTTTTCACATATGGAATAGGCTGAATGTTGAGTGTTCATATACATGGGGAATTTAAGATCTCCCAATAATTACCGTATTTGAGAAATTATTATAATGGGCTTCATATACTAAGAACAGGGTTTGTGTGGTCTTCCAGGACCTTTTATTTGCTAGCCACTTCTTGAGGCACAGGGGCTTCTGTAGTATCAGGCTTACAATTTGTGTTAATGATTACTTTTTAGGTGGTCCTCAATTAAGGATCTTTATACACTTCATTCTCCTTTTCGTCCTCAGCATTGCTGGATCACTGAGCCTTCTAGTGTGGCCTAGCCTCTTGAGTCACTGAGTTACTGTTAGTTAACACTATTCCAGTTCTGCATCTATTGATCTCTTCCTTTGGCCCCTGGACTGGTAAACTGACGGGATATGTCTTGCCTTCTGCCCTGACCTTTTGGCTTTTGGTTTCATTCATAATCATTTATTTCCACTATATCACTCATTATCATCATGCACCCAACATGTGTACACCAGGTTACACAGCTACAGTCTCACAGTCCCAATTCTAGATGCAATAAGCGGGGCAAAGCTGTGCCTGCACTTGTACTAACTCCAGGCAATGCTCAGTAGCGTTTAGCAATGATTGTAATGCCTAATGTACTTGTGCCTTGGCGATTAATAGGTGCAAGATGCAGGGAACATCACTATGGGTGCAAGGGAAACCTATACTTAACGTAATTAGTGTTTCCTCTGCACTCTACAACCATTCTTTTATTTTACTAAATAGCACAAAAACAGAGAGTATGTAAGGAAATGCCCAAGAAATGGGCCGTACAGTTTGTACCTCTATTGGGGTCTAGCACAGGCACAACGATGTTGGAATTCTCAAAGTCTGCTGCATTGTGGGCAAAAAAAGTTAATTTGTGTGAATCTTTGCACTTTGCCCCTTGCTTGCAAATGAAAGTGTTTTGCTTAAAACAGTATCAAGGATATAGTTTTCTTATGGGATTTTAATATTTATTTCCATCCATTGAAGCAAAATGGAATTGCAGAGGAAAATAAATTTCTAACAATAACATGTTTTGCAACAGAAAGTGGATTCAGACACAAAAAAAAAAAAAAGCCAGAAATGAGCTTGGTATGAGAGGAATATCACACGCCTAGCCTTCGTGTATTGAATACAAGCAACTGGAGGTTAGGAAAGCGGCGGAACTGCCCGACACTCAGCAGGTGACAGATAGTGAGATTGGCCTTAATGCTATTGGTGTCACTGGAACACAGACAGATGGAGAGAGATAAAATCAAATCTTATAGATGAGTGAGATAGGGATGGAGCCAGCCTTAGGAAATAGGGCTACAACTGGAAGAAATGGTTGGGAAAATACAATTTCCAAGCTGAAAACAGATTCTTCTTTTGATTTAACTGTGTGATATGCCCCGGGGAGCATCCACACAACAACATGTTTCGTGGTACATGGAAGAGCCTTAGCTTTAATGTTATTAGCTATCCAAGAGCCACATTATTTCCCTTGCTCAAAATGCCTTTAGCCAATAGAGGGCAGGTGTGGGTACAATTCATAACTGCAAATGGTTCAATTTAACCTGCAGTCACAGGGGGTATTGTTCATTTCCTTTCTAAAATGCAAGTATATTTATTCCTCATCTCTCTCTCTCTCTCTCTCTCTCTCTCTCTCTCTCTCTCTCTCTCTCTCTAATATGATTGTTTTGCCTCCAATAAGGATTTAAACAACTTAATTAAGTACAAGGTACTGTTTTATTATTACAGTAAATCAATTTTAAAAGTTCATTAAAATGGAGTCTATGGCCTTCGCATAATTCTGTATAACGAGTTTCTGGATAACAAACCCCATACCCATATATATATGTAACGCTTTCTTGGCCTATTCTGCCAATTAGGAGTTAAGGGTGACCAGCTAGGTAGTGAGCATGGGTTACATTGCGAATCCTCACCCAGGGCAGAGCCTTCGCCAAATGGAAGCTTCCCCTTTAAACTGTAGTTGAACTACAACTCACAGGCATTTAAGTGTAAAATAGAATAATGGACGCCAGGAGGTTCTTAAAAGCTAAAACAGGAGCACAGATTTATTATGCCAGAGGCAAATGACCACAGGTTTACTTACAAATATACGAAGGACACAGCAGATGGAATCACTTTGGACAGTACAAGGTTCACAGTCAAACAGGTGCGACTCCCAAAGGATATTGCAGATAGGTGTACATCAATTTCCAGTTTAACCGACGTTGCCAGTGAGGGGATCTGGATCGATCAGGTAGGGTTCAGGTAGTCCTTTGCTTACCTAGATGCCTATCAACTGAGTTCCCTGCTCTAAAGGCAAACAGGCCTTGTGGGAAGCTACTTCCTCCGACAATCCTCGTTGGAGCGACAACTGCTCTTTCTGCTACACCTCTCTGTCTTACTCTCCTAGAGAGTCTATAACAAGATCTTACTATATTAGCTGTTCCTCTTTCACGGGGTTACCTGGTCCCCGACTTAGCACCAAAGGTGTCAGGTCCCTCTGGGGTAAAAGCTTACTGGGGCCTATGGTGATCCCAGGCTCAATGGGAAACACCTAGCAGCAGCACCAGGAGCCAAAGAGAAAGAGGACACTCCCTGCACAACACTATATAGCAGTGTGGCAGGGGAGTGTCATTACACTCTTTGTCCAATAGGTGTGGGTGTTACACTTTACCAGTTACAAGGGCTTGGCCCAATAACAAGGGAAAAGAGAACTACATACAATAGGTAGGGGATTAACTCTATAGGGATAGGATATCCTATAGGTCCCTACATATATATATATATATATAATCATTGGGGTGGCACACCACTTGTTGGTTCTATACCTGGGTGCCCGGTAAAAAACATATGTAGTGCAGAAATGACCAGCAACACCAGGGTCTCAGTGAAAAAGCAATATATTCACATGTGCATATGTAGCCAACGTGACGTTTCGGTCCTCTCTCTTGAGAAAGGTCCCTGAGAGGACCGAAACGTCACGTTGGCTACATATGCACATGTGAATATATTGCTTTTTCACTGAAACCCTGGTGTTGCTGGTCATTTCTGCACTATATATATATATATATATATATATATAGGACCAATTATCCAGAATGCTCAGGACCTGGGACTTGGATAAGGGGTCTTTCCATAACTTGGATCTGCTAAAAGTTTAAATAGCTAATTAAACCCAATAGGATTGTCTTGCCTACATTAAGGATTAATTATATCTTAATTGGTATCAAGTATACTGTACTGTTTTATTATTACAGAGAAAAAGGGGGGGGCAATGATTTAAACATTAATTAAACCCAGCAGGTTTGTTTGCCTCTGATAAGGATTAATTATATCTTAGTTGGGATCAAGTATAATGTACTGTTTTATTATTACAGAGAAAAAGGATATCATTTTTAAAAAATGTAATTTTTTGATTATAATGGAGTCTATGGGTGGTGGCCTTTCTGTAATTTGGAGCTTTCTGGATAACGGGTTTCTGTATAACAGATCCCATACCTGTATTACCTTTATACTCAACAGCTTTTTGGCAGACATAAAGAAGACATTAGGAGCATTGGTGCTGTAAAGCATGTATGGTATTGGTCAAGATAGATTTTTAGAAGTTTAGTGAATACAAAATAATGGGATGTTGTTGAAAAGCAAAATTAAAACAACTAATCAATGTAGATACATTTTCCCCAGGTCTAGAGACCTGTAACCAACCAATCAAAGCAAATGCTTGCTACCTGGGGTTTTCTGGATAAGGGATATTTCAATAATTTGGATCTCCATACTTTATGTCTACTACAAAATCATTAAAACACTCATTAAACTCAATAGGATTGTTTTACCACCACCGATTATATATTAGTTGGGATCAAATACAAAAAACTGTTCTATTATTACAGAGAAAAAGGAAATCCTATTTAAACATTAGGGATGTAGCGAACGTCGGAAAAAAAGTTCGCGAACATATTCGCGAACTTGCGTCAAAAATGCGAACGGTTCGCGAACGTCGCGAACCCCATAGACTTCAATGGGAAGGCGAATTTTAAAAGCTAGAAAAGACATTTCTGGCCAGAAAAATGATTTTAAAGTTGTTTAAAGGGTGCAACGACCTGGACAGTGCCATGCCAGAGGGGGATCAAGGGCAAAAATGTTTCTAAAAAATCCATTGTTGACACAGCGCTGCGTTTTGTGCTGTAAAGGGCAGAAATCACACTACATTTCTAAACCTGTGTAATAAAATGCTTTAAAACGTCAGGCGTCTACATGCCAATCAAGTCGTGTAAAGGTTACAGCCTGTTCACACGCAAAGACGAAACGCGGTGCTTACTGCAACGCAAAAAGACGCAAAGAGCTTTAATGAATGATACCGTCAAGTGAGCAAATAATAGTTTTTAATTACTAATTGCTTCTCACCTCCAGGATGTTCGTCCTGTTGGTGGCAATATTTCTGTAGTGGTGTGTTTAGCAGTCACCGTGCTTGTGCGCACGTGCACGGTCAGGCAGAGGTAATTCAATGTACAGTGAAGTGAACCAAAAAACACTGATTCTGCAGTGTGGGCCCAGTTTTGGTCTACTTTATTGATCACCTGCGGTGACCATAAAAGATGCGATTTTGCCACTGTTGCAGAACCCTGAAAAATTAGGCATGTGTACTTTCCTGAAAAATTGTGTTTTTTTTGTCGCAGCCACTGAACCAGAAGTCCAGAAACAATATGCCATATAAATGCTGAAAATATTAATTTTTTTTTGTGGCAGCCACTGCAGCACAGAGGCCAGAAAAAATATGCCATGTAAATGCAAACAATATTAATTTTTTTTTGTCGCAGCCACTGCAGCACAGAGGCCAGAAAAAATATGCCATATAAATGCTGAAAATATTAAATTTTTTTGGTCGCAGCCACTGAAGCACAGAGGCCAGAAAAAATATGCCATATAAATGCTGAAAATATTCTGTTTTTTTGGTCGCAGCCACTGAAGCACAGAGGCCAGAAAAAATATGCCATATAAATGCTGAAAATATTCTGTTTTTTTGGTCGCAGCCACTGAAGCACAGAGGCCAGAAAAAATATGCCATATAAATGCTGAAAATATTCAATTTTTTTGTCACAGCCACTGAAGCACAGAGGCCAGAAAAAATATGCCATATAAATGCTGAAAATATTCTGTTTTTTTTGGTCGCAGCCACTGAAGCACAGAGGCCAGAAAAAATATGCCATATAAATGCTGAAAATATTCTGTTTTTTTTGGTCGCAGCCACTGAAGCACAGAGGCCAGAAAAAATATGCCATATAAATGCTGAAAATATTCATTTTTTTGTCACAGCCACTGAAGCACAGAGGCCAGAAAAAATATGCCATATAAATGCTGAAAATATTCTGTTTTTTTTGGTCGCAGCCACTGAAGCACAGAGGCCAGAAAAACTCAGGATTTACCTGGATTCAAATTAAACCAGTAGGGTTTGCACCCTAGTTTGTAACGGTGGCGGAGGGAGGAGGAGGACGCTAAAGGACAGCTGTGTGTGGAGTCATGAGGCTTGAAGAGAAGGACAGCTGCATAGAAGTCAGAACAAGTCTTCCGTGCAGTAACCCTCCGAGATCCACCCCTCATTCATTTTAATAAAGGTCAGGTAATCGACACTTTTGTGACCTAGGCGAGTTCTCTTCTCAGTTACAATCCCTCCTGCTGCACTGAAGGTCCTTTCTGAGAGCACACTTGAGGCTGGGCAAGACAAGAGGTTCATGGCAAATTGTGACAGCTCTGGCCACAGATCAAGCCTGCGCACCCAGTAGTCCAGGGGTTCATCGCTCCTCAGAGTGTCGATATCTGCAGTTAATGCCAGGTAGTCCGCTACCTGCCGGTCGAGGCGTTCTTTGAGGGTGGATCCAGCTGCCTTGGACAAAAAAACATTTGCATGTCTGACGTTACAGAGTGGCCAAAGTGCTTTGTCCTTGCAGGTGCACTCGTGGCAGGATTACTGGCACCTCTGCCCCTGGAATGTTGATGAGTTCCTGAAGTGACATCACCCTTAAAAGCATTGTACAACATGTTTTGCAGGCTGGTTTGTAAATGCAGCATCCTTTCAGACTTGTGGTATGTTGGTAACATTTCTGCCACTTTATGCTTGTACCGAGGGTCTAGTAGAGTCGCGACCCAGTACAGGTCCTTCTCCTTAAGCCTCTTGATACGGGGGTCCTTCAACAGGCATGACAGCATGAAAGACCCCATTCTCACAAGGTTGGATGCAGAGGTATCCATCTCTGCTTCCTCGTTATCAAGGACTGCATCATCCACGGTCTCCTCCCCCCAGCCACGTACAAGACCAGGGGTCCCCAAAAGGTCACCACTAGCCCCCTGGGAAGCCTGCTCCTGTTGGTCCTCCTCCTCCACAAAGCCACCTTCCTCCTCTGACTCCACTTCTGACACCTCTCCCTGCGTTGCAGCAGGTGCCTGGGTTCGTTCTGGTGATTCCGACCAGAAATCGTGCGCTTCCTGCTCCTCGTCACGCTGGTCTACAGCCTCATCTGTCACTCGTCGCACGGCACGCTCCAGGAAGAAAGCAAAGGGTATTAGGTCGCTGATGGTGCCTTCGGTGCGACTGACCATATTTGTAACCTCTTCAAAAGGGCGCATGAGCCTGCAGGCATCGCGCATAAGCACCCAGTAACGGGGGAAAAAAATCCCCAGCTCTGCAGATCCAGTCCTACCACCCAGTTCAAACAGGTATTCGTTGACGGCTCTTTGTTGTTGCAGCAGACGTTCCAACATGAGGAGCGTTGAATTCCAGCGAGTCTGGCTGTCGCAAATCAAACGCCTGACTGGCATGTTGTACCGCTACTGAATGTCAGCAAGGCGTGCCATGGCTGTATAGGAACGTCTGAAATGGGCCGACACCTTCCTGGACTGCCTGAGAACGTCCTGGAATCCTGGGTACTTTGAGACAAAACGTTGTACTATTAAATTCAGAACATGTGCCATGCAGGGCACATGTGTTAAATTGCCCAGTCTCAGTGCTGCCAACAGATTGCTTCCATTGTCACACACCACTTTTCCGATCTTCAGTTGGTGTGGGGTCAGCCACCGATCGGCCTGTGACTGCAGAGATGACAGGAGTACAGATCCGGTATGGTTTTTGCTTTCCAGGCACGTCATCCCCAAGACAGCATGACAACGGCGTACCTGGCACGTCGAATAGCCTAGGGGGAGCTGGGGGTGCACAGGTGTGGAGGAGGAGGACCCAGCAGCAGAGGACGAAGAAGAGGAAGAAGACGAGGTAGAGAGCGAAGGAGGAGTAGAGGTGGTGGCAGAACCGCGTGCAATCCGTGGCGGTGACACCAACTCCACTGTCGTTGTTGAGCCACACATTTCCTGCTTCCCAGCCATGACCAAGTTCACCCAGTGGGCAGTGTAGGTGACATACCTGCCCTGACCATGCTTGGAGGACCATGCGTCAGTAGTCATATGGACCTTTGGCCCAACACTAAGTGACAGAGATGCGGTGACTTGGCTCTGCACATGGTGGTACAGGTGTGGTATTCCCTTTTTTGAAAAAAAAATTGCGGCTGGGTACCTTCCACTGCGGTGTCCCAATTGCTACAAATTTGCGGAAGGCCTCAGAGTCCACCAGCTGGTATGGTAAAAGCTGGCGGGCTAAGAGTGCAGACAAGCCAGCTGTCAGACGCCGGGCAAGGGGCTGACTCGCAGACATTGGCTTCTTACGCTCAAACATGGCCCTCACAGAAACTTGGCTGGGGGCAGATGACTGGGAATGGGAACTGGTGGTCAAGGTGGAAGGCGGAGTGGAGGGTGGTTCAGACGGGTCAAGGACAGCAGAGGTAGAGCAGTAAGATGCTGGACCAGAAGGAGGGTGGCTTTTAGTTTGCCTGTTGCCTTTGAGGTGTTGCTCCCAAAGTGCTTTGTGCTTGCCGTTCATGTGCCTTCGCATAGAAGTTGTACCTATGTGGCTGTTGGGCTTCCCAAGACTCAGTTTCTGACTGCACTCATTGCAAATTACAACGCTTTTGTCAGAGGCACACACATTAAAAAAATCCCACACTGCTGACCTTTTTGAAGCTGGCAATCTGGCGGTAACAGTAGAAGTTGGCGGCGTTGGCGGCAATGGCGGGTGCGTTGGCCGGCTGACCACAGGTGCCGATACATGTTGTTGCCCTACTGTTCCCTGCGAGCTGTCCTCCCTGCTTCTTCTAAGTCTTATTCTCCTCCTGCCTCTCTGACTCTCCGTCTCTCCATCTGAACTATCCTCCTCTTGCTCTCTTCTACTGGGCACCCACAAAACATCAATCTCCTCATCATCATTCTCCTCAGATGCATCAATTTCTTCTAACAGCTCACAGAAGGAAGCAGCAGCGGGGACCTCCTCGTCATCACTCATTATGTCCATCTCTGTTGTGTTCTCTGCCAGAATTAAATCTGGTGTAACGTCCTCATCTCCTTCATCTTCTTCTGCCAATAATGGTTGCGCATCACTCAGTTCAAGAAACTCATGTGAAAATAACTCCTCTGACTCCAGTGAAGAAGGGGCGCCGGTGGTGGAGGAAGTGTTACGTGGGGTGGCCATAGCAGTGGAGGATGAGGATGTTGTGGTAAAGTTAGAAACGGTAGAGGATGGGGTGTGCTGTGTAAGCCAGTCAACTACCTCTTCAGCATTTTGGGAGTTCAGGGTCATTGCCTTTTTAAAACTGGGCAATTTCCTAGGGCCACAGGATAGCATAGCAGCACGGCCCCTAGTGCCTCTGCGTGGCGGCCTGCCTTTGCCTGGCATTATTTTTAAAACAAAAACAACAACAACTCAGGTGGTGTTTCTGGAGACGGTATTATTATTGATATTTAGACAGAATGTGAACAAGCTCACACAGCTAAGTGGCAGTGGTTTGAAAATGAAGAACACACTGGGCAAATAATGCCTGAAAGGTCAACGTATACACTACAGCAGTGGTGGATACGGAATATATTATTGCTGCTTGAAAAACGTCACTCAGGTGGTGTTTCTGGAGACGGTATTATTATTGATATTTAGACAGAATGTGAAAAAGCTCACACAGCTAAGTGGCAGTGGTTTGAAAATGAAGAACACACTGGGCAAATAATGCCTGCAAGGTCAACATATACACTACAGCAGTGGTGGATACGGAATATATTATTGCTGCTTGAAAAACGTCACTCAGGTGGTGTTTCTGGAGACGGTATTATTATTGATATTTAGACAGAATGTGAAAAAGCTCACACAGCTAAGTGGCAGTGGTTTGAAAATGAAGAACACACTGGGCAAATAATGCCTGCAAGGTCAACGTATACACTACAGCAGTGGTGGATACGGAATATATTATTGCTGCTTGAAAAACGTCACTCAGGTGGTGTTTCTGGAGACGGTATTATTATTGATATTTAGACAGAATGTGAACAAGCTCACACAGCTAGATGGCAGTGGTTTGAAAATGAAGAACACACTGGGCAAATAATGCCTACAAGGTCAACGTATACACTACAGCAGTGGTGGATACGGAATATATTATTGCTGCTTGAAAAACGTCACTCAGGTGGTGTTTCTGGAGACGGTATTATTATTGATATTTAGACAGAATGTGAAAAAGCTCACACAGCTAAGTGGCAGTGGTTTGAAAATGAAGAACACACTGGGCAAATAATGCCTGCAAGGTCAACGTATACACTACAGCAGTGGTGGATACGGAATATATTATTGCTGCTTGAAAAACGTCACTCAGGTGGTGTTTCTGGAGACGGTATTATTATTGATATTTAGACAGAATGTGAACAAGCTCACACAGCTAGATGGCCACTGGGCAAATAATGCCTGCAAGTGCACTACTATTGGTGCACTACTATGAAGAACAGCAAACAGCACTGGACACCTTAAAGAACAGTAAGATAAGTAAAATAAAAAAAAAATTATATGTATATTAAAAAAAATTTCTCGGGTTGGTGCTGCTGAACTACTAGGAGCAGCACAGTAGCACACCAGTCCCACTCCCCAACACTGCTAGACTAATAGCACTTGGCTGTTAAAGTAGCAAAGTAAAACAACAAAAAAGAAAATAAAAGCAGTCCTTACAAGGACTATTGGGTTATTACAGCAGTCAGCAGATGAGAACAGAAGAGATCAGTGCCCACAGCAGGCAGCTACATACAGAGCACTGCAGTAGAAGGTAGATTACTAGCCAGCAAAGCTACCCTAAAATGTCCCTCAAATCCCTGCAGACTTCTGTCCCTCCAATACAGAGCAGTATCAAGTAGATTACTAGCCAGCAAACTTACTATCAACTGTCCCTCAAAGAAATCAGTGAAATCAGTAACAGCTCTCTCCCTACACTAGCTCTTGCAAGCACACACAGTCAGAATGAAAAAACGCTGCAGGGCTTCAGTTTATATATGGAAGGGGAGTGGTCCAGGGGGTGTGGGGGTGGTCCAGGAGGGAGAGCTTCCTGATTGGCTGCCATGTATCTGCTGGTCTGGGGTGAGAGGTCAAAAAAAAGCGCCAGGTAAGGCGAACCCAAAATGGCGAACGTCGCGCGACGTTCGCGAACTTGCGGCGGACGCGAACAGCCGATGTTCGCGCGAACAGTCCGCGACATCCCTATTAAACATTTGAATTAGTCTATGGGGCAAATTCATTAACCTCGGAAAATTCGCCAGCGACGTCTTCGCTCACATCGCAACACTTCACCAGGCGTAGATTCGACAGGACAACGGTAATTCACTAGAATCCAAGGCAGCGTCCAGGGCGCCGAACGCTGGCGAAGTTGTGCTAGCGTTACTGCGGCAAGCAAAGCGAAGTTGTGCTAGCGTTGGTTCATTTGCATATGTCGGGAAGTTAAATTTCAATGGACGTATATGTTGCAGCAAATACATTACATTACACAAGCGCAGGGAACCTTAATAAAATAAAATAGAGTTGTTATATTGCCCTACACATGAGCCCAGTGTTTAGTTTATGGGCCATATGCTAGGAAGTGTAGGGGGGAAGCCGGGTACCCCAGAATTTACGATCTTTTGCAGACTATCGTTTTTTGGGACTTAGAAAAATATTCAACTATTTTTTATTGCACTTCCCCTGGTCTGAGGCGGCGAAGGCAAGTCTGGCGCAAGAGGTGATGTTCAATCCACATCTTAGTGAATTTGCGAAGTAACGCTCTTTCGCCAGAGCGAAACTTCACCTGTCGAAAAAGTGCGAAGTAGCGCTAGAGTCTATCTCCTTCGCTAGCGAAGTTACACCAGCGACTGTTAGTAAATCGGCGAAGCACCAAAATGTAGTCACGCTGGCGAATTTTCACCAGTGTTAGTCACTTCTCCCTTTAGTAAATTTGCCCCTATGGGAGATGTCCTTCCCATTATTCCAAGCTTTCTGGATAACAGGATAATGAATTCCATACCTGTATATAACCACCACAGAGCAAAATCCACAATTTACAAAAGCCTTTAAAGCAAATGAAGCATTTGTAACATTTTTCTATTATTGGAATGTTCTTTTTTTTTTTTCAACCCAATGTAACTACGTTAACGTGTGGAACAGGATGAATGCAGTTTTCTCAATAATGCGAATAATAAGCTTTGAATAGAAACTGCTGGACGGCTGTTTATAAGGAAAGCAGTGGAAATGACTGGAATGGTATAGTCCATAATAAGACACGGGCACACATGATCATAAATTAAATTAGCAATCTGTAATGAGGTGGAGGCAGCGAGTGGTGAAAATGTGTGAATATATACGGTGTCATTAAAAGGTAATAACTATGTGTTTAGGGACCTATTTATGAAGCATGGGGTTCCTGTAGCTCATAAAATCTGTCACATCGCCGGCAAAGTTTATTCTCTGGCTATTTCTAAAATACGAATTATTTCTTACTTGCCTTTCCCCATAAATTATGTTGTTTTTCATCGCTATCAAGCTGTTGGTCAGTTATTATACACCTCAGGCTGTTGAGTTTAAAATAGGGAAATCATTAGTGACTGGCGAATAAATTCAGCAGGCACGTATTTTCTGCGAATTTCCACCTTTCACCTCTGGCAAATAAATTTGCGAAACTGTAGAGAAAATTTGCTGGTGAAAAATCCGCTGTGTCAAAAAAATTGGGGCACGCGTCAAAATAGTCGCATGCATAAAAATTGTCGCGCGTCAAAATTATTTGGACGCCTCTTGACTTTAATGCATTTGAACAAAATAGGCGCATGTATAAAATTGTCGCTTGCGTCATTATTTTGACGTGCGTCAAAATAATTTTGACGCCCATCGACCAATGCATTTTGCAAATTTTTCGCTGAATCAAAACGGGATGAAGCAAGAATGGACAAATTCGCCCATCGCTAGAAATCATTTTGAAAATATTTGAATTGCTGGGTCTAAAGGGGTGCTCCACCTTTAAGTTAACTTTTAGTATGTTATAGGTTGGTCAGTTTTAAGCAATTTTTTCAATTAGTCTTTTTAGTCTGTTTTTTATAGTTTTTTTTTTAATTATTTGCCTTTTTCTTCCAACTTTCAAATGGTGGTCACTGACCCCATCTAAAAATAAATGCTCTATAAGGCTACACATTTAGGGGGTTATTTAACAAAATCAGATTTTTTTTTAAGGATGACCAAACTAGACACCACGATAAGACCTCATTTATCATTGAAAAAACTTGAAAAATGTGGGTTTTTGCAGAAAAAAACGGAAAGTTTCCTGTTTTATGCTCTAACTTTTCGCAAAATCGATCGAAACCTCAGATTGTTTTGAATTTTTTAGCTGAAACTCAGTGCAGACCATGATATCTTCAAACTTGAAATGGGACTTTTGCCATTGACTTTTACAGGACCCCAACAGCTTGAAGATGGAGAATTTTCGGATTTGGACTTTTAGCAGCGCAGGGTATAATAAATAGCGATGCATGGAATCCAGGATTCGGTTTGGGATTTGGCCAGGATTCTGCCTATTACAGCAGGATTCTGCCGAATCCTTCTGCTCGGCCGAAGAGAATCTTCATATGCAAATTAGGGGCGGGGAGGTAAATTGCGTGACTTTTTGTCACAAAATAAGGAAGTAAAAAATGTTTTCCCCTTCCCACCACTAATTTGCATATGCAAATTCGGATTCGCATTCGGTTCGGTATTCAGCCGAATCTTTCGCGGATTAGGTGCATTCCTAATAATAAATCACAAAGAATTTGCGGGTTTTTTTTCCACTATGAATCTGATTTTATAGTAAGAAAACTGGAATTTTTTGAGGTTTTCCATTTGGATTTTAATAAATAACCCCCTTACTGTTATTGCTATTTTTTATTAATCAGCTTTCTATTAAGACCTCTCCTATTCATTTTCCAGTCTCATATTCAAATCAATGCATGGTTGCTAGGGTATTTTGGATTCTAGAAACCAGATTGCTGAAACTGGAGAGCTGCTGAATTAAAAGCTAAATAATTAAAAAAAAACAAGTAATAAAAACCTATTGCAGAACTGAATACCCACAGTTTGACAAGCTGACACACTCTTACACTATTGTAGCTCAGTGCACAGTGTGAAAGGCTGACACACTAGTGTAGAGCTGGCTGTGCACAGTTGGAAAGTTTAGCACTGCTGAAAAGCTGGACAAATTCTCAAACTGCAGTGTAACCTGTTCTTGTTCCTTATGCAGCCGCTCCATTTTTCTCTGTTTCCAAATTATCATCAAATTCTCATTTTATGTTTCTCTTGGCAGAAATCGACTCTCGCTGTGTTCTCTCTCTGACTCACTCCTGAGAGTGTTTGTGTTCGTTTATACGCTAAATCATTCTGTCGTGCATTAAATCTTTAAAATCGCCATATTTATTGGCAGAACTCCATGCATATTATTTGGTATGCATTGATTTTTTTTTCCCCCCTTCTTTTTTGACCTAAAATGTTGATGAGAATTCAAGGACTCCTGAGTTTTAACATTATTAATTTATCGCAATAAATGTCACGAAGTTCCCCTTCTTGCTGAAATTAACCACTTTATAGTTTTGTGCAATGCAGTATATTGTATATATTGCAGTATATTGTCTGGCAGAGTTACAACACTACAACATACAATTATGTGCAGCTACTGAAAGCCGTCGCCATCACAAACAGTAACACACAACGTTTCATGGGCGCTGTTAGGTTCTACTACAGCCCAAAGTGCAATACTGCCCATTCTGTAAGTCCCAGCATTATTTAACCCTAACAATCACCTCCAGCGCAACGACAAATGGAAAGAAACTCTCACATTGGATTACCCAGCCGCTACACATCACTGTTATATCTGTGCTTGCTATTAGATTTTATAGCTTTAGTGCTGAGGCTGCTGGTCACAGTTATTGTAAAGATAAACTCCATTTGAATGAAATACAGGTGGAAACTATTGTTCTCGCCGACATGGTGCAGCGTTGTGCATTATCCTATAATACTGGGATCTGAACGGAAATTGGATTTTCCTCTTTAATGTGCCACTATGGAGTAACAATGAGCTGTAACATAGTAACAGGCCCACACGACTACATTTTGTATTGGAATGGTGGGTCTGCATTTGGCTTTCTGGTGTGATTGAACAGTGTGAGACCCTTTGTTCATAGGCATATATATTTATATATATATATATATATATATATATATATATATACACCGAAGGAATACCAGCACTCACGTCTAGGATGGTACAGCGTTGCCTGGGTGCAAAGAACAAAGAGAAAAATGTAAAACCTGAAAAAGTCTCGAACTCTCAGGACTTAAAAAATGAATTTAGTGTTTTTATTTCACAAAGGAAGAACCTGACGTTTCGGTCAGCAATCTGTGTGAAATAACAACACCCGATTGATTTTTAAGTCCTGAGAGTGCGAGACTTTTTCCATGCTTGAGTGGGTCGGTTGCACGAATCCCATAACAGAACACCCGGTGTAACCAGTTGGCATGTTCTTCATCACCTTTCCCAACTTTATGTTTGCCACATATACCTATCCTAGGATTTCTTTATTTTGTTTGGTGCATACAGCTGTCACACAAATACAATGTATGAATACTGAGGGTGGAGGTGGAGCTAATGGTTGCTAGACAATAATCTTGGCGCCTTTTTTTGAATTTAAACTGTCATTTCCTTTGACACATTGTTTATCCTTGAGAAAGGTTCCTGTGCGCAACCGAAACGTCGGCTAAATAAACCTTTTTTATTTACTAAAACCTTTTTCTTGTTATGAAAATCCTGTGAGTGCCAGTACTTTGGACAATGTATGTGTATATATATATATATTATATATATATATATATATATATATATATATATATATATATATATATATATATATATATATATATATATATATATATATATATATATATACATGTTTGCTGTCTATACAGCAGAAGACTAAGGGGCTGATTTATTTTGGGTTGAATTCAAGTTTTTACTGTTATTTAAGGTTTTTTTGAGCTAAAACTCAGATTCAAATGAAAGTTTCAAACACTAAATTTATTCATCAAAATTCAGATTTGTGTAATTTATGAGGTTTTTTCTTCCTCGAATAAACGCACAATTTAAAAAAACACTCATGTTACCTTCAAATTGAATAGTTTACTTGTTCTCTAGACAGTTCCCATTGACTTCTACATGACCTTGAAAGCTTTTAGATATTGAAGTTTTACATTCGGGTTTTTTGTTATTTTTTTGCTTATAAATAAATATCAAAAATGTGTTTTTTTATATTCATGAGCCTAATAAAAATTGAACAATGGGGAAAAAAACTATGACCATTGATAAATAACCCCTTAGAGATTTATTAAGTGCAAAAAAACTCAAAAAGCTTGAATGTAAAATGTGGGCATTTAAAAGCTGCTGAGTTCATGTAGAAGTCAATTGATGTTGTCCTAGGCAAAAAGTTTTTCCAGCTTTTTTTTAAAATGAAGTAGAATGAGTAGAAGTTTTTTTCATGTTTTTATTTGATTGGATTTTTTATATTCAAGTATTTTTCATAAATGAGTGCACATTTGAGTTTGGTAAGTTTTCAAGTTTATTTCAAGTTTTAAAAACCATCAAAAATTCACTAATTCAAATTTTGATGAATAGGTCTTCCCAGAATGGAAACAATATAAAAGGGTAAGTAAACCTTTAAAATAAATGAATGTTAAATTGATGAGGGTACTGTTCTGAGAATTTTTGTTATTTACATTCTTTATTTTTCTTTTTAATTCGCCGGCAAATTTTCACGCCAATTTCACAAATTTATTTACCGTCTGCGAAGAGTGGAAATTCGCTGCAAATTCGCGCCTGGCGAATATATTCGCCCATCACTATTAATGGTTCTCACTCCAAGTGCCATACTTTCCCTTGAAGTTCAAAGATGTGAATGGGGGGTGGGCATATATATGTTTTGACTTTGTCAAGATGTTGGAAGCAAAATGAAGGACAATAAGTACATGGAATAAAGAATTATTATTCTTCCAGATTCAGGTAAGACTTACAGAAGTCAGAGGTACAGTAGTTGAAAGAGATCCAAGAATCAGGTGCACCACTGGATATGAAACAACTAAACCTGGGGCCATTACTATCAAGCTGCTATTTCCCTGTGTGTAGCTCAATAAATATAAAAAACATAGTTTTTTCGTGATCAAACCAATAAGCAAAAAGTAGGTTCAGCACAAGCCCAATTCATTGCACTCATGTTGAGCAAGGAGGTATTCTATCCTTATAAATAATCTCAAAAATGTATAAACAACATGTCCACAAGCAAATTATAACAACTGAGCAAGCTTACTGTACTACAATGTCTGAGGGGTGAATTTATTAATATTGGAAACAAACATTAGAGGTGACGTTGCCCAAAGCGACCAATCAGCTTTTGTTTTCTACCTTGTAGGTCACTGATCAAATCTGATTTTTGATTGGTTGCTATGGGCAACATCACCAGCAAAGTTTGTCTCTGATGTTAATAAATATGCCCCTTAGGCTGGCACACTATATTATACATCATTTTATTTGCGGCGGGAAAATGTAATTTATTTTTATTGCCTCTACATTAATTTTATTGAGTATGCTCTGGGTTATCATCAATTCTTAGCACAGACCTAATAAAGAAAAAAGATGGGCGATGAGAATGTGACTAGGTGACTATCCGAGAATTCAATTATATGGGCTGTAAATAATCTCACCGTCTCTGTGACTGCTACCCCGGGAATCTGGGCACCAACTATTCAACCTCTTTCAAAACTGTTGATTCTATTGTGTTGCTATAGAAATCTAGTGTTCATCTTGAGACATCACATATAGCATAAACTGAAAGAAATTAGTTACATTAATATACAAGTTCTTTTTTTCTGCTGTTCTTTTTCTCTCTATACCTCTCTGGATATTAATAAAAGCTTTCTGTCTTGGCTGACCCTGAGACCTCAAACATATGAACTTCCAGATTACAATGTACCCTTGACACAGTCATTTCTCTGAACCCACTGGTGGTGGAGCATGTGAATTAATGTACAGCCAGAGATATATCCATTGGTGATGGAAATATCTTCCATTAAATTCTCTAAAAAATACTGTATTTTACAGAGAATACTGCATAGTATCGAACTGCTAAAATCTATCCCAGGGAGGCCCATTTATTAAAGGTTGAATCTTAGTGATATTAGAGCTTTTTGAAACCACAATTAAACTCTATGGGGGCATATGTACTAAAGGGTGAAAGTGAAAATTTGGAGAAATTTCACCAAAAATAAAGATTCTCCTCAGCATTACCAATTTACTAAAAGGAGAATACACTAAGGGGTAGATTTGAGCAAAGGTCAACTTTATGTGAAATCGAAGTTACACAAAACTCAAATGTTATCTTATTTAAGAAAAATCTTGAACATCTAAAATTTGAACGAATGTTACTGACCCGAAAACTCGAATAGAATCAAATTCAAATGAAACTTAATTTGAGTTCTTCTCCAAAAAAACTTGAATGTCAGGAAGACTATTAACATCTTCGAAGCCCTACTGTTGACTCTTTAGTTATCCCTCATTGAAAATTCACGGCATTGGAGTTCACGGCGCCATCTTCTTCACTTCGGTAATCTTCGGGAAAAGAGTGGCGTATCGGCGCATGGGCAGTTGGCACACTCTTCCAGTCCTGAACAACTGGGCATGTGCCGAAAACCATGGAAATTGCCGAAGTGCCAAAAAAGGCCGGAAGATTACAGAAGAGAAGAAGATGTCGAAGGTGAACTCTGATGCCCTGAATCTGCAATGAAGGGTAAATAAAGAGTTAAAAGGCATTTACCCAGGATAACACCTAGGCTGGGGGGAGCAGGGAGGGGAGTCTATGTAGGTATGGGGATTTTAATAAAAAGTGTTTGGTTCTCCTTTAATAAATCTCAATTTTTTTGCATTTTGTAGAAATTTTTATAAGACTAGAAAAAAAGGCAATATGAAAGTTAGTAAATAGGCCTCATAGTCTTATGTATCATAGTCTTATGCTATCTTCAATATCTTCAGATCCTCTTCTTCCCTTCGGCTATCTACAGAGCTTCCATGGCGCAATCGCCAAACTGTCTCCAACTGTGCATGCGCGAAAAAGCGTAGTGTTTGAAGTCCTTTAGTGAACGTATCTGAAGGTACCAAAGATGGCCGCCTGTGAGCTCCTCTGCGCTACTCTGCATGGAGAAGTGACTTTCTGCAACACTTTTTTAAGCAGTGGGCTATGCGGGGACAAAGCAGGGAGGGGGGCAATGAGGGCTACTAGATGGGAACTCTCTTTAAGAGGGGGATTTCGTTCTCCTTTAAGTCTACTAGAAAATCATTTAAACATTAACATCTCTTACCATGAGATAGTTTGGATAATCCCAATTTAAATAAATAAAGGGTGACCCTTTAAGACTCTTTTGCTCTCAGCCCGAAGTCAGCCATAACTAGTAAAATATATGCCCCATAAGACATTGTTCGAAGAGTATTTTAGGCCTTTTGTCGCCCACAAAATTTTTTTTTAGCAAGGTGCTAAAATTGCACCTATAGCAAAGAATCAGAGTCATTATTTCTGATCAGTCTGAAAGCAAATAACTGAATGGATGGCTGCTGTAATGCACCCATGGAAATAATCCCCAAAGTGTGACTCCAGGCATGTCAAAAGCTTCCCCACAAGTGGGCAGGGTCGGACTGGGCCTGTGGAAAACCCGGGAAAAACCTGGTTGGCCCCAGATCTTTTGGGCCCCGCTGACCCAGACCCGCTCCTGCCCTCCATTTCTTTCTTTCAGACATATGCCCTGGGCCCCCCAGTCCGACACTTCACGTGGGGACAAATTGGACTAGTCTAATTGCTGGCTAAGGGGACAACAACACATAATACTGCATATATCTGATTTGTTGCTATGGGTTACTATAACTGGAGCAAACTTTATGGCTGTTATTTTATTATGCTCTATATGGTTTATGGCTAACTCTAAGATCTACCAGTGGGAATGCTTTCCTGTTCTGATACTGTTTTCATACCTGCCCTATAGATAACAGGTAGATTTTTGGATAGATATTGATCAGACAGGCCCTCCCATAGGCAACATACAAGGGCCAATAAACTGCCAATTCTCCCTGGAGAAGCCAAGTCAGCAGCTTTATTGACCTATGTATGGCCAGCTTTATTCGCCAATGGAAGATCATAAGACATAAGCCATATATTATATGGCAAATTATACACAAATACTAAGATAATTTAATAAGCCATTATTAAATGAGTAACTATGAATGTATTTTTTCACTGTTGAATGAAATAGTCGATTTTATATATGCTTGAGCGCAATCTTTGCATATTAAAAGGCAAATAACCATTATCGTTTTTTTAAAAAAAAATGGGGGAAAAGATAATTGCAAAGTGTTCTTCAAAATATTTTATTTCTCTGGTGCAGTAGTATATTATGTGAGACACTAAATTAAATACCTCGTGGCAGTTAATGCAAATGTTCTCCTGGACTTTTGACAGGATTATGAGCGTAGATCAATGTTCAAACTAATTGCAAAAACCCCTTTTTACTGCCAAAATGTTATTCAGATATAGATGTATTTGCTAGTGACCGTCCTGTCCCTGATTGTGTTTGCTTCAGCCTGAAGTGCATCATAAAAGGGACTTTTATTATTTTGATGTGAGCTGTGGTTTTCTAAGATCATTTACAATAGCAATTAGACTAACTTTTTTGTGGTTTTCCAATTCTTCATTTTTTTCCTGAGGTTGTCCAATTTGGTATTAGCAACTTCCTCTTTTCCAGAACTTTTGTCAGGCACTCTTTTTTTTAAAAGTACAGGTATGGGACCTGTTGTCCAGAATGCTTGGGAACTGGGGGTTTCCATATAAGGGATCTTCTGTAATTTGGATCTCCATTCCTTATGTCTACTAGAAAACCATGTAAACATTAAATAAACCCAATAAGATGGGTTTGCTTCCAATAAGAATCCTTTAAACATTAAATAAACCCAATAGGCTGGTTTTGCTTCCAATAAGGATTAATTATACCTCAGTTGGGGTCAAGTATAAGGTACAGGTATGGTGCCTGTTATCCAAAATGCTCGGGACCTGGGATTTTCTGGATAAGGGATCTTTCCATAATTTGAATCTCCATACCTTAAGTCTACTAGAAAACAATGTAAACATTACGGGGCCGATTCATCAAGGGTCGAATTTCGAGGGTTAATTAACCCTCGATATTCGACTAGGAATTGAAATCCTTTGACTTCGAATATCGAAGTCGAAGGATTTAGCGCAAATTCTGCAAACGTACGATCGAAGGATTATTCCTTCGAACGAACGATTCGAAGGATTTAAATCCTTCGATCAAAAAAACTTAGGCAAGCCTATGGGGACCTTCCCCATAGGCTAACATTGACTTCGGTAGCTTTTATCTGCCGAACTAGGGGGTCGAAGTTTTTTTTAAAGAGACAGTACTTCGACTATCGAATGGTCGAATAGTCGAACTATTTTTTTGTTCGAATCCTTCGATTCGAAGGTCGTAGTCGAAGGTCGAAGTAGCCCATTCGATGGTCAAAGTAGCCAAAAAAACCTTCGAAATTCAAAGTTTTTTTACTTCGAATCCTTCACTCGAATTTAGTGAATCGGCCCCTAAATAAACCCAATAGGCTGGTTTTGCTTCCAATAAGGATTAATTATATCTCAGTTGGGATCAAGAATAAGGTACAGGTATGGGACCTGTTATCCAGAATGTACAGGACCTGGGGTTTTCTGGGTAAAGGATCTTTCTGTAATTTGGACCTTAAGTCTACTAGAAAACCATAAACATTAAACCCAATAAGATGGTTTTAATTTGGACCTTAAGTCTACTAGAAAACCATAAACATTAAATAAACCCAATAAGATGGTTTTGCTTCCCATAAGGATTAATTATATTTTAGTTTGGTTCAAGTACAAGGTACTGTTTTATTATTACAGAAAACAATAATTTTTTAAATTTGGATTATTTGATTATAATGGAGTCTATGGTAGACGCCATTTCTGAATTCAGAGCTTTCTGCATAACGGGTTTCCAGATAACGAATCCCATACCAGTACTATCTTACTATTATAGAGGAAATGGAAATATTTTTTTTAATAATTTATGGGAAATAGCCTTTCCGTAATCTGAGCTTTCTGAATAACAAGTTTCTGCATAACAGATTCTATACCTTTATCTGTTATTGTGTCACTATTTCCAGGTCACATTCCTCTTAACCTTTTCTAACTTTGGCCTTTGGTTTTTCAGATGTGTTAAAAATGTCACTCCGCTGTGTTCATGTACATATAGAGAGAGGCAGTTATAAAGGCGGGTGATGCTCATCATATATATAATTTTCCATTTAATGGGAACGGTGGGCTTGTGAAACTCTGCACCATGTTGAAAAGCAATTCACCATTAGAGCCGGCTCATACAGGGTGAGCAATTATCTTTACTATTAAAAACTAAGCCAGACAGGCAATTTGCCCTGTGCTAATTACAGTTGCTGGAAAATCAGTGCTATATAGTGGCAGTGACACAAGTGTCAGCTCAAACACCCAGCCATGAATGCTGCCACAGACTTTCCCCAGCAACATTCTAGTGGATCCTAATCAGCATTGCTATGTACTGCAGCCTGGCAGGTTGGTGATATGTTATAAACAAGACAAGAGCAAGCTGTATCTATTCAAGCCTATTGGCACAATCGTTCTGCTTCACTCAAGAACTGCCTTCACATGAGATCATATTAAACACACATCTCGATAAATTCTTATAACATGCAGGTTTTTCCATTTGTAAGCATAAGATATTTATATCAACTGGCTTGGGCATAGGCTGCTCAAAACATACTAAGGGGTTGACTTTCTAATAATAATTAGATCATTATGATATTATTAGTAGTGATGAGCGAATACGACTCATTTCACTTTGCGAAACAACATTTTTTGTCATGCGTCATTTTTGTTGCAAACTACATTAGAATCTATTGCACCTTGTTTCTGCTTTGGAAGGGCAAAATGCATTTTTCACTCAGTATTCTGCTACACACATGTCCTACATTGTTAGAGGACCGGCAAATCTGTACATGGCAAATTATTCACTTATTACTGAACCACTGGACCATGGTTGGACCATTATCTTTGTCCATTCATTTCTTATGCTATTGCCTTAAAGGTTAACCAAACCCCAAGGCGATTTTGTTTATATAACAGACTGAACGTCACGTTGGCTGTATAAGCTCACATCAATATAATGTTTTTGTTTTGCATATATATATAGATATATATATATATATATATAATAAACAAAAAAGTCCAGACGACTTATCTTGTGAAGAAAACGAAAATTCTTTATCAAGCAAGAATATGCAAGAATATGCAACGTTTCGAAGCTCCCGCTTCTTTATCAAGCAATCTAGTTTACAATGATCTCACATCCTTAAAAAGGTTACAGCTGTAAACACGCCCCCAGGGGGGTGGTATAAATTTAAATGCGGTATATGTCCATTATAACAAAATGAGAAAAATAGACCATTAACGTCTAGGTATACACATAGAAACAACCAATAGGTTAATCAAATGTATCATAAAACATAAACAGCAAAATATGCAACAGAAATATATAACATGATGTTACCACATATATTAAAGGGATACTGTCATGGAAAAACATGTTTTTTTCCAAAACACACCAGTTAATAGTGCTACTCCAGCAGAATTCTGCACTGAAATCCATTTCTCAATAGAGCAAACAGATTTTTTTATATTCAATTTTGAAATCTAACATGGGGCTGGACATTTTGTCAATTTCCCAGCTGCCCCTGGTCATGTGACTTGTGCCTGCACTTTAGGAGAGAAATGCTTTCTGGCAGGCTGCTGTTTTTCCTTCTAAATGTAACTGAATGTGTCTCAGTGGGACATGGGTTTTTACTATTGAGTGTTGTTCTTAGATCAACCAGGCAGCTGTTATCTTGTGTTAGGGAGCTGTTATCTGGTTACCTTCCCATTATTCTTTTGTTTCGCTGCTGGGGGGGGGAGGGAGGGGGTGATATCACTTCAACTTGCAGTACAGCAGTAAAGAGTGATTGACGTTTATCAGAGCACAAGTCACATGACTTGGGGCAGCTGGGAAATTAACAATATGTCTAGCCCCATGTCAGATTTCAAAATTGAATATAAAAAAATCGGTTTGCTCTTTTGAGAAATGGATTTCAGTGCAGAATTCTGTTGGAGCAGCACTATTAACTGATTCATTTTGAAAAAACATTTTTTTCCCATGACAGTATCCCTTTAAGGATGTGTCTTTATCCCAACCTCTACCCTATCTGCATAGGTTATCTCGTTACCTCACTATATGAAAGCATGCAAGTTGTACTCTCTATTTAACCCTTTAGGGTATAAGTATGTATCCAAAATTTTTCTCGTTTCTGGAGTTGCAGGAGTCTATTGCCCCCCCCCGACGTGGGGGGGCAATAGACTCCAGCACAAGGAATCTGAGGGTTGCTACGGAATGTCGTGCTGAGTGAAAATGAGCTGGAACCGGTAATTTAAGTACCTCCTTCCGAATCGTGGATTTATGCTGACTAATGCGATCACGTATGGGTTGGATTGTAGTAGGATAAGCTTTACGCAATAATGGCCAATGCTTATATATGATATGGTGAATTTTGCGAGTACACGGATGATAGGTATGGACAAATGGTATACGTGTCCTTTTGGACATATCTCGTGTCCTTTCCTGTATGATGGAGTCACGATACTTGATCAGGAGGTAGCCAGAGTGAAAGAATTGGATCGTGACTCCATCATACAGGAAAGGACACGAGATATGTCCAAAAGGACACGTATACCATTTGTCCATACCTATCATCCGTGTACTCGCAAAATTCACCATATCATATATAAGCATTGGCCATTATTGCGTAAAGCTTATCCTACTATTCCTGACTTTCAGGAGCCACCATTATTATCTTACAAACGTACAAAGAACCTTAGAGACAGATTGGTCAAGACAGATCTTGGTACCCAGAAGGTTCAGGTACAGAGGGTTTTAGCTCCCTTAAGGAATGGTATGTTTCCGTGTGGGAGATGTAATCAATGTTCCAGTGTGATTCGCACTAATGTGTTCACTCATCCACAGACAGGGAGGAAGTTCGAGCTGCGAGGACACTTCACGTGTGACACGGAGTATGTAGTTTACATGCTCAAATGCCCATGTGGCCTTGCCTACATTGGGGAAACAATCCAACCCATACGTGATCGCATTAGTCAGCATAAGTCCACGATTCGGAAGGAGGTACTTAAATTACCGGTTCCAGCTCATTTTCACTCAGCACGACATTCCGTAGCAACCCTCAGATTCCTTGTGCTGGAGTCTATTGCCCCCCCACGTCGGGGGGGGGCAATAGACTCCTGCAACTCCAGAAACGAGAAAAATTTTGGATACATACTTTACAAACATTATACCCTAAAGGGTTAAATAGAGAGTACGACTTGCATGCTTTCATATAGTGAGGTAACGAGATAACCTATGCAGATAGGGTAGAGGTTGGGATAAAGACACATCCTTAATATATGTGGTAACATCATGTTATATATTTCTGTTGCATATTTTGCTGTTTATGTTTGTACTATGATACATTTGATTGACCTATTGGTTGTTTCTATGTGTATACCTAGACGTTAATGGTCTATTTTTCTCATTTTGTTATAATGGACATATACCGCATTTAAATTTATACCACCCCCCTGGGGGCGTGTTTACAGCTGTAACCTTTTTAAGGATGTGAGATCATTGTAAACTAGATTGCTTGATAAAGAAGCGGGAGCTTCGAAACGTTGCATTTTCTTGCATATTCTTGCTTGATAAAGAATTTCCGTTTTCTTCACAAGATAAGTCGTCTGGACTTTTTTGTTTATTATACATTGTGTCCTTAATTGGACTAAGTCACGGACTGGTGCACACTCCACTCCATTTTGTTTCGATATATATATATATACACACACACTTTGTGGCTGGTGCACACGGCGAAAAATCCAATGCCCGTGTGCTGGTTCAAATCAATAACATTGTTTGTTTGCCAAAAAACCGCACCAAACAGGACTTAATATAAAGTTACAAATATCAAAATTTATTTTCAACGTTTCGGCTCCATAGCTTGAGCCGTTTTTTTTTTTTCCTGAGGACGGCTCAAGCTATGGAGCCGAAACGTTGAAAATAAATTTTGATATTTGAAACTTTATATTAAGTCCTGTTTGGTGCGGTTTTTTGGCTAGCAAACAATATATATATATATATATATATATAACAAACAAGGGAAAGTTGTGCTCACCACTAGTTTTTAAAAACATTAGGCGGGGGTGCAATGAGGGTGTGACCACAAAATACATATAGACAAATACAAGATTCCTCAGCACTCAACCCATTATCAATATATTTAAGACAGAGACATTTTGTGCATACTGCTACTGAAAAATGCCTTACCCTTTAAACAAAACAGGGATTGTTTGTCCATATATTGCAATATATTTAAGCTGGCCAACTACGTCAAAGTCATCCCATATCTGGCCAGTCCTATGCTCAATTTTCATCTGATTCATTAAGAATTCTATGGTTTAATTATACATTTTATAAAAGGGACGAATACGTTTTACCTGCAACTCACTAGCTGCTTTCAAAGTAAAACTCCCAAACTTGGCTGCCCTTTTATTAGACACCAGTGGGATCACCTGACTATAGTTGGAGGGGGTGGGAGCTACAACATGGAGCTGGTCACTGCTCTTGTAGAACTATAACAAACAAGGGAAAGTTGTGCTCACCACTAGTTTTTAAAAACATTAGGCGGGGGTGCAATGAGGGTGTGACCACAAAATACATATAGACAAATACAAGATTCCTCAGCACTCAACCCATTATCAATATATTTAAGACAGAGACATTTTGTGCATACTGCTACTGAAAAATGCCTTACCCTTTAAACAAAACAGGGATTGTTTGTCCATATATTGCAATATATTTAAGCTGGCCAACTACGTCAAAGTCATCCCATATCTGGCCAGTCCTATGCTCAATTTTCATCTGATTCATTAAGAATTCTATGGTTTAATTATACATTTTATAAAAGGGACGAATACGTTTTACCTGCAACTCACCAGCTGCTTTCAAAGTAAAACTCCCAAACTTGGCTGCCCTTTTATTAGACACCAGTGGGATCACCTGACTATAGTTGGAGGGGGTGGGAGCTACAACATGGAGCTGGTCACTGCTCTTGTAGAACTATAACAAACAAGGGAAAGTTGTGCTCACCACTAGTTTTTAAAAACATTAGGCGGGGGTGCAATGAGGGTGTGACCACAAAATACATATAGACAAATACAAGATTCCTCAGCACTCAACCCATTATCAATATATTTAAGACAGAGACATTTTGTGCATACTGCTACTGAAAAATGCCTTACCCTTTATATATATATATATATATATATATATAGTCTAGCCTGGACATGACTAGTCAGTGAAGGGTTAAGTTAGGGTTATAGGACGAGGGGTTGTACCCTAGGCAAAGCATTCATAATCAAGTTCCCAGTCTCTTTGGGGTAAGCTATTCTTTATCACTGCTGTCGGAGATAGGAGAATGCTTGCCAATGTGGTAAATGACTGGTATTAGTTGAATTCCTTAGATCATCCTTCCTTACTGAGCCAGGTGGGGGGGCATGACTGGTGGCGTGGCTGTTTGCACCTTATACATATATACCCACTTATAATTAATTAATTATTACCCATTCTGGATTGTCAGTGCATTCCTTTCATAGGAGTTATTTCTTTGTTAAGAGAGCAGTTGGTTGGGGATAGACTTAGGTGGGGTATGACCAGCTGCCATGGTCAATATGATAAAGGACATAGAATTGCTGTGCTTCTTCCCCTGACCAGTGGCCCTGTCCCAAAAAGGTACACTTTCCTTCTACTTTGCACGAACAAGGGACTCCATTCTGCACCGGGAGCAGGGCCGCTTCTGCCATGAGGCAAGGTGAAACCCTTGCCTCAGGCGGCAGCGAGCGGCCAGTTACAAGGGGCGGCAAAAAGCCGCCTCTTGTAACTTTAAGAGCCGAACTTCCGGGTTTTAACCTGAAAATTCGGCTCCGCTAGTGCAAAGAGCGCTCTAGCGCTCAATGCACTAGCGATACTGCGCCCTGAAACCTGCTCCGACGCAAATATTTAAGCGCGGAGTGGTAGAGGAGGGGGGTGGCATCTGGGCTGCTGCCTCAGGCGGCAGCAGCCCCAGAATCGGCGCTGACCGGGAGTACAGAATACAAATGTACTAAGTGTGTTGGCATAGGACAGTGATCCCCTACCAGTGGTTCATGAGCAACATGTTTATCATCAACCCCTTGGCTGATGCTCCCAGTGGCGTCAAAGCAGGTGCTTGTCTTTGGATTCCTGGCTCGGATGCACGTTTTAGTTGAATACAAATTAGATGTCCTGCGAAGCAGAGCCTCTTGTTGGCTGCCAGTTCAAATAGGGGCTATCAAATAGCCAACCACAGTGCTTATTTGTCACCGCAAAGACAATTGTCATGCTTGTGCTACTCCCCAGCTCTTTTCACAATTGATTGTGGTTCACAGGTAAAAAGTTTGGGGACCCCTGGCATAGGACAAGTGGCACAACAGTCCTCTACCATTAAATAGATTTTTATAGGCAACATTGCTTTATATCTGCCCCAGTTGTTTATTATTTTACTGGAATATTGACTGTAATATCAGTAAGAAGGCTATTCAAAGCACCTGTCCTCTCTATAAGGAAGACTTTGCCTGCTTTACCTTCCGCTTTTCCACCTTCCAAATTTATGCAGTGCCCCTTTTTAGCATTATTTATCTACCGCAAACAGCTTCCTCTGTTAATTACCGCGATTTGTTGTGTGTCGCTAGACCTGTTGAGCATTGAGCACACAGATAATTCCTCCTGTTGTTTATTCTGCTTGAATCAAGGAGATGTGTGATGTACTAATCAATTGGCCAATTTTTTGTATGTTCCTCTTTGCGTCCCTATTTTATCGATTTGTGCCTTAACTCAGCCTGCACAGATCTGAATTATTTCACTTGATAAGAAAAAAGCTGTGAATCCAATTACAACTGAATTTCATGGTTCTAAAGAAATAAACACTTGCCCTTAGATAAAGGCACCTATCCCAGGAGCTCAGAGCTTGCAGTTATTAGCTGCACCGCACCTGAGAGGCTGTAAATATGGTGCACCACAGAGCATGCAGTCTACAGGATTGGAAGCCAAACCTGCGGGACTTCGAATAATGAGGAAGCAGCTTCTCAATCACACAACTCACTTATGAAATAACAAACACACACTGAGATGCAAAAGAGTTTTTGCTGCTGCCCACTCTCTGTGTCGTTGTGTACAGAATCTCTTTCTGATCATGTCTGCCCTGGTTTCACAAGTACAGCCACACTGCAACAGCAAAGATGAAAATGCATGCAAATATAATGGCAGCCATGTCTGCATCTGTAGAATATAAAGTATGTAAGGGGCCACTAAGCAGCTGCTGAGACAGGGGACCTATACAACCTTTTTGTACATTGCGTTATGTTCCACATTTATATAAAAACCTTAATACATCCAGTACTTTTTAATCTGGATCAGCAAGGTGTTCTGTACATCCCATTACATTTATATTTTATGCACACTGAAGCCTTTGACTATTTATTCATAGTCAATTTTGTGATTTAGTACATTGGGTTGTGCTTTCTGTTGTACTGTGTTTTCTCTCTCCATCAGAATTGCTGAGATACCTTGTAATTTATCGTGGCTTATTTAGGTCATTCCTTGGTGGATGGATGGGTCAATCAAAACATGAACACATTCTACTGTATTTTACTGTAAGTATAGGTATGGTACCTGTTATGCAGAATGCTCAGGACCTGTTGTTTTCCTGATATAGGATCTTTCCATAATTTAGATCTCCATACCTTAAGTCTACTAAAAAACAGGGACCCAACAAATACAGGATTTGGTTTGGGACCTGACCAAAATTCTCCCTTTTTAGCAGGATTTGGCCACGTTTAAGATACTGACTAAACTGAATCTGCACACGAAGCCCTTTGGCCTTTCCCGGCCCTGATTTGAATATGGGGGTTCGGCTTTAGTTTGGTATTCGGTTGAATCTTTTACAAAGGATTTGGGGTTTGGCCGAATCCCAAAATAGTAAATCCCTATCCACATCCCTACTAAATATCGTTTAAACATTCCTTAAAACTAATAGGATTGTTTTGCCTCCAATAAAGATTAATTATATCTTAGCTGGAATCAATAACATGGTACTGTTTTATTAAACTTTGTTACAAGTACAGGTATGGGATCTAATATCCAGAAACCTGCTATCCAGAATGCTCTGAATTACAGAAAGGCCAACTCCATTTTATACAAGTAATCCAATTTTTTTAAAAATGATCTCCATTTTTCTCTGTAATAATAAAACAGTAGCTTGTACTTGATCTAAACTAAGATATAATTAATCCTTGTTGGAAGCAAAACCAGCCTATTGGGTTTATTTCATGTTTAAATGATTTTCTAGTAGACTTAAGGTATGGAGATCCAAATTATGGAAATATTTGTTATCCGGAAAACCCCAGGTCCTGAGCATTCTAGTTAACAGTTGTTTTACAAAGCAAAAGAAAATTATTTTTAACATTTTCAATTATTTCAATAAAATGGAGTCTATGGGAGATGTCCTTCTGTAATTTGGAGCTTTCTGGATAACGGGTTTCGCAAAACAGATCTCCCGCTCTAATGTCAGTGGGGCCAAGGAGAACACACCTTATTTAGTTCCTACCACTGATATAAAGGAAGGCCAAATGTTGTTGTCTAGCTGATGTTGGACAATTATACTGACTTAACACTGCAAAAAAAATGTGGAGACTCCATCCATGTTATCACAAACCTCTACCTGCATGGATCTGATGGTACAGTGAAGGCAGGAAGGAAAGTGACAGGGGAAGGCTGGGCCCCCAGTCCCCCTGACCACACTATTGTCAAAATGTCTGCTGATAGGTAGTTATGCTCTAAAAGAATCAAATAAGAAGGCGCTCACCCTATATGAGGTGCTAATCCATAGGAGGCTCCCCATGAGGGTCTCCAAAACTAACTGCACACTCAATTTGCAAAAAAATTAAATAAACAATATTTATTATTTCAAAAAAAAAGGGGGGGGTTACAAAAGTTAAAAAAATAATTGGTGAGCCCAACGCGTTTCATCTGCCTTTTTCTTTTTGATTATTTATTATTTGTGCCCCTGAGGAATGCCACTATGGTCGAAACGCGTTGGGCTCACCAATTGTTTTTTTTAACTTTTATAACCACCCCTTTTTTTTTAAATAATAAATATTGTTTATTTAATTTTTTTGCAAATTGAGTGTGAAATCCGTTCATTGTTTCTTGTCTAATAGGTAGTTATGCCCCTGGCTGGAGGTTGCTGATTGGGCAGCCTCAATAGTAAAGGGGTGGTTCACCTTTAAGTTTGCTTTGTATGTTATAGAATGATCAATTCTAAGCAACTTTTCAATTGGTCTTCATAATTAATTTTTTAAAATTTTTGAATCTTTCTTCTGACTCTTTCCGGCTTTCAAATTCGTCTCACTGACCCCATCTAAAAAACAAAGGCTACAAATGTATATATACATATATGTATATTATTGCTCCTTTCTATTGCTCAGCCTTCTTTTCAGACCCTCTCCTATTTATATTCCAGTCTCTTTTTCAAATCAGTGCATGGTTGCTAGGGTAATTTGGAAACTAGCAACCAGATTGCGGAAAATGCAAACTGCAGAGCTGCTGAATAAAAAGCTAAATAACTCAAAAAAACACAATTAATAAAAAATGAAAACCGATTACAAATTGTCTCAGAAAGTCACTCTCTACATCACAGTAAAAGTTAATGTGAAGCTGGACAACCCCTTTAAGGCTCATTAGTCATATCTCTCTATTTCTTTCATCTCAGTTACCAGTTCTGCAATGGGTCAAGGGGGGATTTCTGTGCATGGTAGTTGCTTCATTGCTGGCCACGAGATGAGAGTGGGGTCTGAGGCAGTCACTTTTAAGTGCACTCCAGCTAGGAGAATGAAGAATGCCAGAAGTAAGAGATTACCAATGCCTTTCTCTCTATCTCTCAGTGGGCAAATGGGGGCTCAGCTGCTTAATGTATACTATAGAAATGTGGTTGCTTAGCACAGGAGCTCCTTAGGACTGTGCCAAGCTTTTTTGCGGAAAATATTGGAAGTCAGTGCCAGAAAATTCATTTTACGGATTAAATACTAGAAAATAGGATTCAAATATAAAGGAAAAAATATTCTAACGCAACAGGTCCACTTTACAGAGGCACAAAGCAAACTCTCCAGCTACAGCTCGGTGTACAACTAGAACAAAATGCAGTTATTAGAAATAAAGGCTTATTAAACTGGTCACATATGGAGCCACCATCAAGCAATCAATGGACATAAATGGTAAAATGTACTCATTCAAAACCTTGATTTAGCTCCATGTATTCCATGGATATCTTCATGGAAGGGTTTTTAACTCAGGGGCACATTTTCTTTGTTTGAGTGAAGGAATAGAATAAAAAAAAACTTTGAATTTTGAATGATTTTTTTGGCTACTTCGACCATCGAATTGTAATTCGACTACAACTTTGACTTCGAATCGAACGATTCGAACTAAAAATCGTTCGACTTTTCGACCATTCGATAGTCGAAGAACTGTCTCTTTAAAAAAAACTTCGACCCCCCCCCCCCTACTTTGGCAAGTAAAACCTACCGAGGTGCAATGTTAGCCTATGGGGAAGGTCCCCATAGGCTTTCTAACAATTTTATGGTCGAAGAAAAATGGTTTGATCGATGGATTAAAATCGTTCGAAATTGTCTCTGCCTGCTATTATTGCTTTCCTACCAGCATGATTATTTACCACTCAATCCTTATCCTCTGTAGTTTTAGTTAGTTAAAGGAAAACTATACCCCCCAAACAATGTAGGTCTCTATAAAAAGATATTGCATAAAACAGCTCATATGTAAAACCCTGCTTCATGTAAATAAACCATTTTCATAATAATATACTTTTCTAGTAGTATGTGCCATTGGGTTATCCTAAATAGAAAATTGCCATTTTAAAAAATAAGGGCCGCCCCCTGGGATCGTAGGATTCACTGTACTCACAAACATACCAACAAACCATACATGTTAGGTCACATGAGCCAATTAACAGACAGAGTCTTTTGCTTCCACACTTCTTCCTGTTACAGTTAAAGTTGTAGTATTTCTGGTCAGGTGATCTCTGAGACAGCACAGAGACCATCACAAAATGGTGGCTCAAGGCAAGAGATGTAAAAGGGCAAGATTTACTTAAATATATATTCCAGTTTGGTGAGATTCTTTAATATGCCACTTAATATGATATGAACTATCTGTTGCTTCATTGTTCATTTTGGGGGTATAGTTTTCCTTTAATATGCCCCTCGAATTATGCCCCTGTGGATAATTAAGCTAATGGTGCAAGCACATATATGAAGTGTCATTGTAAGTGACCAATAATGACAGAGCTCTCTACTAAACTAACGATGGCAGCTTTGGGGAATAGATCTGGAACAAGGGAACTGTTTTATCCAAATAATTATCCAAAATAATCCAAATTTTTAAAAAGTATTTCCTTTTTCTCTGTAATAATTAAACAGTATGTTGTACTTCAAACTAAGATCCAAAACTAAGATACTATATTAGATATTAGACAGTAAGATATACTGTAATTAATCCTTATTGGAAGCAAAACCAGCCTATTGGGTTTGTTTAATGTTTACAATTATTTTCTAGTAGACTTAAGGTAAGAAGATCCAAATAACGGAAAAATCCATTATCCAGAAAACCCCAGGTCTCAAGCATTCTACATAACAGGTATGATGCCACATCATGATAAAGTTAATATGGTGGTCTTAACTACCTCTGGTCATACCCCCTGCTTGGCTGCATTATCTAGGGAAGGTAAATCCTTATCAATAATTGGTCTTAAATGCTGATTCCCCCCCCCCCATGATTTATTATAGGATCTTCAAGACCAACACTAATTTTCAAAGGTATAAGACTACCATTAAAGCATGTAAGATCAATGGTTTGATCAGGAGATAACTTCCTTAGATAATGTTACCAAGCAGGCAGTCATTACTACTATGTATAGTGCAAAAGGAGGAGCACTCACACAAAAGCATATCATCCACCTCTAATGTAATAATAGTCTTGCACTTGTACAACACTCAACAGGTCTTGTGCAAACAAAAATAATGTGTGTTTTTTTTTTCATTTCATTTGTTGTTCATCTGTTGAGTGCTATACTTTGCAGGACTAAGCACATATGTATAAAGAACAAATTATAGAATAAATTACAGGGATGGGATCTGTTATCTGGAAACCCATTATCTAGAAGGCAATCTCCAAATTTTAAATAATGTTAAGGTATGAAGATCCAAATTATGGAAAGACCCTTAATCCAAAAATCCCCAGGTCCTGAGTATCCTGGATAACAGCTCTCTGTATAGGGATGGGATCTGTTATCTGTAAAATTGTTATCCAGAAAGCTACGAGTTGCCAAAAGGCCATAGGGGGAGATTCCCTAAAGGGCGAAGTGGCTAATGCTAGCGTTAATTTGCTATGTGACATCATTTCGGTATTTTGCCAATTCCCTAACGGGGGCAGGAGTAACTTTGCTAGTGAAAGAGACACGCGCTAGTGATCATTAGCACTCTAACGGCAGGCCAATTTTCGCTCTGGCAAATTCACTAAGATGCGGATTTTACTGAACGTTACCTCTTGCGCCAGACTTGACTTCGCCGCCTCAGACCAGGCAAAGTGCAATAGAGTAGATAGGAGTTCCTCAAAATTGAGTTGAAAATTTTTCTAATTCCCAAAAAACGCTGGTGTCTTTTCCATTTTTCAGGGTTATAGTTTGCAAAAGAGCGTAATTTTTTTGGGGGTAACCGGCTTCCCCCCTACATTTCCTAACATATGGCACATAAACTATACACTGGGCTCATGTGTAGGGCAATATAACAACTCTATTAAATGTAATAAAGTTCCCCGGGCTTGTGTAATGTAATGTATTTGCTGCAACATATACGTCCATTCAACTTAACTTCCCGCCGTATGCAAATTAGCCAAGGGTAGCGCAACTTCGCTCTGCTTGCCGAATTTGTGCCCTGGACGCAACTTCGTATTTTAGGGAATTAGCGTTGTCTGAGCGAAATTACGCCTGGCGAAGTGCTGCAATGTGGGTGCAATAATTTCAATTTTTAAAAATGCTTTCCTTTAACTCTGTAATAATAAAACAGTAGCTTGCACTTGATCCCAACTAAGATATAATTAATCCTTATTGGAAGCAAAACCAGCCTATAGGGTTTGTTTTATATTTACATGATTTCCTAGAAGGCTTCCAAATTATTAAACAAATCTGTTATCTGGAAAACCCCAGGTCCTGGATAACAGGTCTCATACTTTTACTAGTAAAACATGTGGCCAGGGAATGTGAATGAATCAATCTCTTTTTTGTATGATGCTATTGTGACCAGATCAGCCGCCCCTACATTTAGTAACACTTTCATTGGCCTTGATGTTCTCCCACAGCTACGTCTGTATTTTTGTATATGACCAGTCATTCAAGCCCAGTTAGCACTGCGACCAGGACAATCTTTACTAAAGAAAGTTTTCTCTTCTGCTGGGAAAAGTGTAAAACGGAAATATTGAAAAAATAATCAAAAGTGATCGATGGCAGGTCTGTAGCACTCGCTGCTGTCATGAGCTAATCATAGAGGGACAATTTGGGTGGCAGTGGGACAGTTTGTCTTTGCCAGTACACAGCATCATGAGTCTCTAGCTAACTGAACTACATGCTAGCATTACAGTATCTTGTTGTTTGTCTTACATACAACAAATGCAAGAGATGCTATTGAATTTCAATAGTGCTGAGGAGGCCCCCACTGCCCGGAATGCAATTAATAACATCCTCGGGTGAAGTTTATTACAAAATATTGGAAAGATTTATGACTGAAGAACTTTTCTCGCTGTCCAACAGGAGATGTACTAACGCAGGGTTTAGAAAAGTGTCAGTAATTGCTAGTAAAGAAATAACAATGAACCCGACAACCCCAGTACTCAACTAGTTTACATTTATTTATTATACTACTGGCAACAGAACTAAACAGAAATTAATTGGTTGTCCCTATGCCCCAAGACATTTGTACATATAGATACAGTTCCCACTACAACCATCTCATTTGCCTGTTGCTTAAAGTTTTTAGGGGTCTCAGATGAGGCAGAAGAGTTATGAGTCTAGGGTCCTAGCATCACCCCACCTTTGCTCTCTAGGCAAGTGCCTCTTCTGCCTCCCCCCTAGTTCCAGCCCTAAATTGGCCTTATTGTTCTAGGTGTTCCCATTGGCATATCATGAATAACATGCCAATCATTTGTAATTTGTTATCATGAGGATACAATTACAAATACATAGGTAAATTGCAGGTAAAGTACATGGCACCTTGTCCTCTATTGGAAAATGAGCCTGTTTGAGTTCTGATATGCCTCCATATAGCTGCCACCTATAGCTATGTCCATAATAGTGTGGGTTGACCACTGGTTGGGTGGGTTGTGTTGAAATTGGCCAACCACTTCCGGTTAGGGTTGGGTGCGGATCAGACTGGGGAAGTACACTCCTCCACTACTCCTGAAGGTTCCCTATTTTGAAAAGGGTGCACAGTAGTAGTGTACAGAGTGACAAGATATGGGTATGTAATTTTTGGGAGTTTTAAAAAACTCACATGAATTTGAAATTTGACCCTGGATGTGCCTCCCCATGTTCCTTTAAAGGGCATGTAAAGTCTAAAATAGAATAAGGCTAGAAATGCTGTATTTTGTATACTAAATATAAACATGAACTTAGTGCACCACAAGCCTAATCAAACAAATCATTTATGCTTTCAAAGTTGGCTACAGGGGGTCACCATCTTGTAACTTTGCTCAGTGTGGTCTGGGCTGCTTGGGGATCGTCATAAACAAAGCTGCTTGAGTTCTGCATGGCTGGGAAGTAAGGCGGGAACTCCCCCTGTTGTTCATAAATATGATTGTTTCCCTGCTCAGCAGTTAGGGACCATCTGACAATTCCTATCCACAGCAGTAAATGAAGGGAGAATTTCACTGCATACAGTCAGGTTTCTTATAAAAACGGTACACATTTTTTAATTTAAGTATATTGGAGATAGGTTTCTTTTTCATTAAAGAAAGTAAAAAGGGGATTTTATTTTTTTGCCTTTACATGCCCTTTAAGAAGCCATTTCTCTGGTGCTCTTTGACTTTTCCATGGGCTAAGGACACTAGTTGGGGCTGATAGTTGGTGCTGATTAAGCACGGTGAATGGTGGACTGACTGGTGGAGCTCCCTATAGCTGCATGCAGGATATATAGGCACACAAACTGAAGTTATTTATCAAAAGAAAGTTGACAGTTTTGTGGGCGACAGAGACAGCATCCAGCGTACAGGAGGAAATACACAAAGATATGGCTTTTGTGGAGCCGTCGTGTAATAAATCAGTATTTTCGGCAGCTCCCCCAGCCATAACATGGCACCTATTGCTCATTTGTTAGAAACATACTGAGAGCATAAGAACAGAAAGTATTGGGAAATATATTCAGCCATGCAAAGGAGACACTGAGCTGCATTTAAGGATTTCACTGTACAGAGTGCTGATATTCAGCAGATGCCTAGCGAATAAAAATATTTTGCAGTAACTATTGAGTGATCTGTGCAATCCTAGAAAAAATCCTGAAAAGGAATTGTCGCCAGGCCCTGGAATGTCGCCAGTTTCGTATAGGTGACCTTTCAGCCTCAGACATGATAAATATGGACATATCTATAGTCATTGGCAGCTGCCTGGTAAACAAATGAAAACAAGCAGGCAATGAGGTGCTGGCTGTAGAGATTTGGGGACAAAATTTGGAAGTTTTATTGTGCAGTATTGCTTTAAGATTTCTGAAACTGGAGAGCTGCTGAATAAAACGCCAAATAACTCAAAAACCACAAATAATAAAAAATAAAAACCAAATGCAAATTCTTTCAGAATATCTCTCTCTACATCATACTAAAGGGTAATATAAAGATGAACAAACAACCCTTTAAGTCTTTAGACAAGCATAGGCCAAACATCGGGGCTAATTTATCAACACTGGGCAAATTTGCCCATGGGCAGTTACCTATAGCAACCAATCAGTGACTAGCTTTTTGAAGCCAGCTGCAAGTAGAACAATGAATGCAGCAATTTGATTGGTTGCCATGGGTTACTGCCCATGGGCGAATTTGCCCAGTATTGATAAATGACCCCCACTGAGTCATGGGGCAAATGAATAGAGCACCTGGTACACAAGGTATAGCCGCCTTTCTATTGTCTTGCTTAAAGCTTCCTCATTTGTTGATACATCATACAGTAGCCAACACGGTGCATAGCAAGATGACATTTTCAAAACTGCCTGATCTCCGAACTGGCCAATATTCATAGTACAACGCAGTGGCGTAACTAGATGTGACTGGGCCCCACAGCAGATTAATTTTAGGGTCCCCAACATATCCAGAGGTTGTCCTGTTTTACAAATATATATTGAAATTGCTCAATAATTAGGGTTTCATTGGGCCCCCTATACCTCCTGGGCCCCCCAGCAGCCGCAGGGTCTGCTTCCTCTGTAGTTACGCCCCTGAGTACAAGTCAAGTCTCTGTTATACAGAAACCTGATATGCAGAAAAATCTGAATTCCAGAATTAAAATGTTGTTAAGTAACCAGTAGATGGCAGTAGCATATATCTGTATAAAATGGATCAGTATTAAGCTTTGCTAACTTGATATAGGGGCCAGTGTGTTCCGAAACGTTGCTTTGATGATGATGATGAAAATAAAGCTGTTTTTATTTAGCCTATTATTTTTTACTTTTGGTTTATATGGGGCATCTTTGAGTTTGGGCTTCATGTGTGTGACTCTGTCCCACGTTGCCATACCAATATAAACGCTGGACTGAAGGTGTTCATTAGGAATATGTGCTTCTAGCCTGTAATATGCTCTACAGAGAGGGACAGCTGTGGAGGGAGTTTTTCATCATTTGGAATTTTTTTTTTCTACTTATCAACCTAACTGAAATAAATGTAATCAATTTGTTTTCGGGACTTGTACCCAAGAGGGCATCGGCGGTTCACATTGAATGATGATCTATATAAAATACACAGGGTGGCAATTCTATAATATGATCACACATTCTTTCCTGTCACCTTGCCCCGGTGTCACAATAATAGGGCTTGTTATTTCAATCTGTTTCTCCTTTAGGCTGATCTCTGGAGTATAAAGGTTAATATATCTCCACACCTGCAAGATTGAAATGACATGAATTAAAAATGAAAAACAGCCGAAGTAGAGGACTGAAAAGTCAGATCTTAACTTGCTCGCTGCCATAAGGGCCTGGCAGTGCACCGCTGCTTCATACATTGCCGACCCCTGTGACAAAGAAGTGTTAGTTATGGTAGAGCCCGGGGCAAGACATCTTGTGTGTGAGCCAAATTATTTATATAAAACAGGTCTATGCAACCTCCAGCCCTCCAGCCAGTGCTGAATTACAGCTAATGCCATTCCCTCATTGCCTTCAAATGTCGAAGGATACTGTAATAGAAGTTGCAGACAGCAGGTTGCACAGCCAAGATATTAAGAATAAGAAGGCAAAGTCGTAATGGTTGCTCTGGTTCTAGTCACCCATAGCAACCAATCAGTGGGTATTTGCTGGTCACTAGCGATGGGCGAATAAATTAGCCAGGCAGCGAATTAGCGGCAAATTTCTGCGTTTCGCCACCAGAGAATAAATTTGCGAAACTGTGGCAAAAATTCACAGGCGAAAAATCCACCCCAAAATTTGGGGCGCGCGTCAGTCACATCATAATGCGTCAGTTACGCGCATAAAAAATGGTCACACGTCAAAATTAATCAAACGTCCATTGATTTTAATGCATTTGGACAAAATAGAAGTGCATTTAAAAATTGTTGACGCCCATTGACTTCAATGTGTTTCGCAAATTTTTCGCCATGTCACGAATTTCAATATAAATTCGCAAACGGGACAAATTCGCCCATCACTACTGGTCACCTATATAAAGTTAAACTTTAAATTAGTTTCCATTGTTTTCTAGATGTGCTACTATGGTAGGCTAATGACACAAATAACAGAAAAATTACAAAAAAAAAAGGCTTTTGTTGTTTAGGAGTTTTGACTGATTATTTTTAACCCCGCTAAAATCACCTCCATTTGCCCCTTTAAGTATGATAGAGAGTGATATTCTAAGACAGTTTGCAAAAGTTTTTAATTTTTTATTATTTGCAATTTTTGAGTTATTTAGCTCTTAATCCAGCAGCTCTTCAGTCTCAGGAATCTCAGCAATCCAAATGAAAAGCTTCTTAGAATTAGCCATTTTAGAACATACTAAAGGTTAGTTTGAAGGTGAACCACCCCTTTAAGGTCATCATACACTGGCCAACTTGGCATGGTTTCCAACCAATTGGGTCACATTATACTTTCACTTTCTCATCTGCCGATGCATCATACAGTACCAGATAAGTTAAGATTCACATGTCTGATCAACAAACCAGCATCCATAGTACATGATAGTTGGGGGTGATGATGCCCCATACAAATTTTATTTTGAACAGTTTTATCAATGGCAGTGGCATAACTACTGTGGGCACCCCATGGGTTCTGCAGGGGATACCATGGCTTGAATTACAGGAAGTATATTCTTGGATGTGTAACCCCTTTTTGGCCACCCCCTGGTGCCAAAGTGGTACATCACAATATTTACTGACTAACAGGTCCTGAGTCCCCTTTGCTAGGTGAAAGGGTACTGGGAATTCTTCTCTCTGGCAATGCCTCCACCTAATGGGATCCGGGAATGCCCCTGCGGATGGCCCCAATAGGAATAACATGAAACATACACTTTATTATATAAAAACAACAACTTTATATAAAGAAAGTGTAATTTAAAGGGGAAGTAAAACACATTTACATCATATCAAAATATAACCTACTCCCCTGGAAACCTAAGGCAGTCCATTTCCTGGCCCTCCATGCCAGGCAAAGTCCCGCACAACTCCATTGGCAGAATCAGAGTCTCAGTCCATTATCCCCAATGAGTACAATAGGTCCCAAGTAGCAATAGCAGCCCAAGAGATTAGGTAATGGCTCCCTCGTGGCAGGCATCTAGAAACAGCCTGTGTCATAAACAGAAACCATCCTGTATCCTCTCTTGTTCTACCCTCCCCATTGCACACCTTACCCTGGGGATTCACACAGATGGGTAGGCTCATCCAGAGCTGGAGCAGGCATCCACAGCAATGAATCCATTCCATGAAGCACATGCAGCTTGCTTGATCCTCCATTCATAGCTCCCAGCACTGGCTATAGCGCGAGCACACTGTTGCTGAATCCAGAACTGAACTTTAGCTCCCAGCACTGTATATAGCGCGAGCACTCAGATATCTTCCTCTGCAGAACTACAGCTCCCAGCACTATCCATAGCACGAGCACAAAAGATGTCCAGCAAAACTCTTTCCAGGCTTTTGGAGTACCCTGCATCAGCCCGCAGGGCTATCAAACTCCTTTTAGCCCCCTACATCTTTGCATGAGTTCTGTCCACCTTCTCTCCAATGAAAGTGAAAGTAGGAATCCTCCAGCAGTAATGGCTGCGAGCACATGGCAATCTCCTTTTATATAGCACAGCATTGACACCTTGTGGCTGCTTTTGAGATGAGCCATGCTGCACCAATCAGGAAACCCTGTATACACCATTAGGCTCCAAATGAAAAGGGTAGCTTATGCCTCAGCGTCTCTACAGATGCTTCCAAGGGGATGCCCACATAGAACTCCTTGCCTGTCTCTCCACTCTGGAATGCAAAGAGCTCCACCATCCACCATTGCTCTTCTGAAAAGTTGATATTGATACATTGCTTGTACTTTTGCACAAAAAGCTCTACTAGTAGATATTTGTAGGACCCAAGTTCTAAATTACATATAGCACAGACACATTCAACTTAACAACATAGGGGCAGATTTACTAAAGAGCGAAGTGGCTAGTGACTTTTCGCCAGCGTTGCCACCCGCAGGGACGGGACCATCGCTAGCGGTCATTTATACTCTATCGCCAGGCAACTTTTCGCTCTGTCGAACGGATGTTACTCCACAAATTCACTAAAATGAGTATTTTACTGAACATTAGCTCTTTCGCCAGAGTTGCCTTCGCCACCTCAGACCAGACAAAGTGCTTTAAAGCAGCTAGATCTTCCTCAATCTTCTGTCACTTACTGTACATCATATCCAGTGTGCTGAAAATGCATTAAAGTTAAAAAAAACACTGGTGACTTTTCCTATTTTTAAGTGGGATTGACTTACTTTTTTGGGTAAGTGGTTTTCTCCACACATTTTATTACATATGGAACATTAATTTTACAGTGGGCTAATGTGTAGGGCATTGTATTAACTCAATTGTCTTTATTAAAGTTCCCTGGACATGTGTAACTTAAACCATTTGCAGCAATATTTATAATAAAGACGACCATACAACTTTAAATGTCCCGCCCTACGCAAATTGATCTAAGCGCAAGATCACTAGAGAAATTTCACTAGGCACAAATGAATGCTAGCACATCTTCACTATGAAATGCTCACAAAGTAATGCTAGTGTTCGACGCCCAGGACGCATTTTATTGAATTAGCGTATTCGTAGGGTATTTGCGCCTGGTGAAGTGGTGCGAAGTGTGAGAATCAGTTGCTGGCGACAATTCGTCCTTTAGTAGATCTGCCCCATAGAGTCCTGTTAGTCCTTGAGTCCTCAGTGGTCTCATGATCTTATCCATGTTTATGATTAAAGATGCCTGACTAATCTCTGAACCTAAGGTATTATTATATAGGATTGATTGTCAGAAACGAATTCAGGTATCAGCCATGGATGGCAGGTGAGGAATTGAAGATATTCAAAATTTCTTGTAGTTCCAATTTCTTGAATACTACCATCCACCTGTTTGGTGAGCCAAAGGGTGTCTGTCCATTTGTCCATTTTGGTCCATGGCAGATACCCTAAGGGCAAGGCCAGACATGGCGTTTTCACGTTGCGTTTTTAAAAAAGCTCAGTAGGGTGTAAATACGCCACTGAAACCACATGCAACCGCCAACATGCGTTTTTCAAGCGTTTTTCAGCACGTAGGTTTCTTTTCCCAACATGCACTTCTCATTGTTCTCATTCCCCATATTTCCGCTGGCTGGAAATAGAAAATAGAAAAGCTATTTAGAAATAGAAAAACTATTTACATGCAAAATGGAGCAGGAATGATCGTCTATACGCAACATAATCACGTCACCGGCCGTAAAAACGTATATGCGTGATCTATCTCGCGAGAGTTTGGACGCCATATTTAAAATACGCTACGTATTTACGTAAAGTGTGGTTTCAAACTTGCAGATTCCATAGAGTCTACTGATTTGGTAGTTTCTTGGCGTATTAGTGCCACATCTGGCCTTGCCCTAAAGCAGGAGTCCCCAAACTTTTTTTTTTAACCGTGAACCACATTCAAATGTAAAGAGTGTTAGGGAGCAACACAAGCATGAGAAAAGTCCCTGTTGAAGCTAAATAAGAGCTGCGATTGGCCATTTACTAGCTTCTATATGGACTGGCAGCCTACAGGAGGTTCTGTTTGACAGTTCATCTGGTTTTTATGCAACCAAAGCTTGCCACAAATCAGAAATTCAAAATAAACACCTGCTTTGAGGTTACTGGGAGCAACATCCAAGGGGATAGTGAGAAGCATATTGCTCAAGAGACACTGATTGGGCATCACTGCCTTAAAATGTTGGCCAGTGTATGGTCACCTTAAGTCACTCACTTGGAAAAGCTTTAGGTGGCTTTCCACTCGGACGGAATGAGAAGGTGCAGATGAATAATGAGCTGCATTGCAGTTTTTACCTGTGTAACCTATTACCGTGAGAGGTCCTGCAATTTCAGCAGTGATGTTATTGGCTCTTACCTACTGCTGCCTCTCCCTACCAACTTACAGGAGCAAAAGGTGGATATCCTGCAACTACATGAGATATGGCCACCACAGAAGATTTATATGCCCATGTGGATGTGGCCTTTACTAGGGATCAATTGGCTGTGAACCTGAGGACTAAGGAATCTGTGAACATATCTTGATCCAGTCAATGTTTAAGCAGGGACATTTTTTTTGTCTGGCCCCAGCCTTATGTTGCCTTATGTATTCCCCATTTGTATTAGCCACTGAAGCTCTAACTGAGTTGATGTCCAAATTACACACCTACCTGGGACTAATAGCATATCTATTTCTTCCATTTTGTTTTTGGGGATCACAACTAATCCCATCTGATGTTTATGTCATTCTATTCTGAATACCAGTGCATGAAGATTTTTTGGGTGAATAACATTGAAGCAAATGGGCAGAGAAATTTCGGACACCTTGATGCTGCCGCATATGGCAAGTAAAATTATTCTGGCATCAGACTAGTTGCAGCCACTTCTTTATGCCAAATACATATATTTGTCAGCGCTGATCCATTATGACAGTAAGAGACTGTAAACAGCCATTCAGACTTTCCAGAGGGGCCCAACCATATCCGCACAACAATATTTAACATTATCAGTCTCTTTGACACCTACATAGTTAAATTGTGAATCCCAGAGATTGCATTATAGATTATGATGTGTTTTTTTAAATAAAGTCTAAGATTCCGAAGTGACAGAGACATTTTTTTTTTTATCTCCTTTAATCTGTTCACAGAACAAAGAACTGCCATAGAAGTTTAATACACATATTCCCAGAGGTCTGGGCTGCTTGCTGAGCGGGTACTAGGGAAGGCAATCAGAAATAAAGACAAAAAGATCCAAGCAGGCGCCTCTAGCCATCCAAATACTCATTTCATCCAGGCCCTGAGTCTGCGCGTCTGTAGCGTATAGCTGTGTGATCGGAGATATATTTGGAAATAGGGTTTGTGTTGCTTTGATTGTCATGGGTTAACTCGAGTAAGTTTAGAAGGGAGCACGCTTGTGTTTTTCCTTGGGGATACCACTAACTAGTTTCTCTTTCTGCACAAAGTGTCTTTATTTGAAGAAGATGGGGGGAAGCAAAGCCTTAAAAGATTTTCCCTTGTGTGCAGCGCAATGACATCATACTGGTGATGTCATTATATAGTGGAACATTATGGAGGATTTTTGTGTTTAGCTGAGTTTTCTGTTGGCAATCTCTGCTCTATAACAGAGAGAGAGCTGACAACGCAGCAATCTTGATCCACCTTAAGCACAGCCCTTCTCTCCTGTCTCCTGAGACCGGGGGTGTTCCTTTAACCTACAGCAAGGAGTGATAGGGAAGGAGTAGAGGCAGTAATATGCAGCTTATCCAGTAATGAAATACAGCCAAGATAATAACACTATGTAACACAAAGCAGCAAGGTATAGCTAAATCATATTCAGAACACAATGTTAAACCGATTTATTTCATTATAATGGGTTCCAGGATTATTTTCTCTCCGGTCATTTATTATCAGGGAAGCTAATTGATTTATGGCCATTGCTTTTATTCATTTTGTGTGGATTTATTCAATTTGCACAAAAACACAGACATGCAGCATTTTGCACTAATTGTATTATCATGGAAGCTAATCAGCGACCTGCACGTGTTACGCACTGGAGTGACCGAAATGATCCGTTATCCACACACGTGGCCCAGGGGATTCACTGCTAGGCAAGGGCGCTGGAAAGAGAAGCTGGAAATGCTAGGGGGGAGGAGAAGGTTGGAAAGGAGAAATAGAAAGAGAGAAGTAGGCAGGGGATACCCACAAATCAACCCCAGCCCACTCCCTCCATTCTCGCCCCAGTCCCGAGCTCCTCCACACAGTAAACCCAGCACCAACACCCCCCGTGTCCATGCACATGTGCTCAGTATCTTTTCTTCATCTTTCGGGGGATGGGGGCAGCGCCCATATTCCAGGTGGGGAGCAGACCTCGGATGGCAGGGCCCAATGGGGGTTTCCCAGTGTCCCACCTTCCCCGGATAACCCTGTCTATGGCCACCAAGAGGCAGATTTGTCAAAATGTGAAATTAAAGTTTATCACATTAAATTCACCCACTTTCTAATCATTCCTATGGCAGTTTTAAAACTGTATTTATCAGTTAGTTGACAGGCAGAGTTCACCATTTCATAAATACATACGAAGGAACAGAAAGTGGGTGAGCTTTTTAATGGTAAACTCTATTGTTACATTTTGATAAATCTGCAGGGCAGGGTGCAAAGTGCAAGCAAACATGGCACCATAAATGGCCAACCTGAAGCCCTTCATCTGTTGTTGCATACAACTCCCAGTTGCTGACACTTTATCAGAAACATTGTTGGCAGCTGGAGGGTGGGTAGGCTGGATACCCCTGTTTTTTAATGATGGCAAGATGTTTCCCTGAGTTCCATATTGGGTGCAAAGCCTTTCACATGATTACTCAAAGGACTGTTCGCAATACAGTAATTGGTGTGTACTGCAACTGGATATTTTTGGACATTCTGTTAACCAAAAAGGGGGCAATGTTCCATGTGTCCTTACCCTCAAGCTCCAAGTTTTTAAGTAGACAAACAACATGACATGAACTAACATAACTAACATTGTCATCATCTGAAAACCTCTGGTTTTAGGTTGACCAAAAACATGGCATCAAAGTGCCCAAAACAACCCCCCATAGACTATGACTGTAATTGCTCTACAACTGCTGGCACAGTAGCAATGCTTGTCAGGGGTTGGAAATATTAGTCTGTTTCAGGGGTGTTCATGCTTTTTATGGCTATTTAAAAGCCCAGCATTTAAAGCACCCTAATCACCCTAAAGATGTGAATTTATTCTGGTTCTGGTTCCATATTTCATGTCCAAGCCAATTTGGAGAAACCGCACACCTCACAAAACCCAAGCAGCGTGTCCTGGTGCTCGGTGGTAGGGGAATCGGCAACCGCCCAACCAAGGTACGTAGAAGGATCACCGGCACACAGGAATTTAGTTAGCAGGGCAAGCCCTTGCAATTTTATTTGCAAAATTGCAAGGGCTTGCCCTGCTAACTAAATTCCTGTGTGCCGGTGATCCTTCTACGTTCCATATTTCATGTGCAAAGCTTACAACTGTGTCCCCTGAACCCTCCCCACTAAAGGCAGTCCTGCACCCAGAGCAATGAAATTCAGTGCAATTTACATTCAGTATGAAGCTATTTGTTTGGTATAAACAGTGCAGTTGTGACCTATGTTCTGTGCAGCTACTGAGGTTTGGCTTCAAGTATAAGATATTGTTCAGAATGTTCAGAATGTAATTGTTTTGGGACTTCTAAATTGTTTCACTGAACTCGTGGACAAAACAAATTCATTTCCAATCCCAGACAGCACTCCAGAAGTCACTTCTTCCCAGTTAAAACTCTTTCATTCATCAGTTTTGGCACAGACCATTACAGCGACTTTTCAGATCTACATTGACCTGACACAGGGTCAGCGTAGACTTGAAATGTTACGGTAATGGTCTGTGCCAAAAATCATGAATAAAGGCTTTTTAACTATGTGACAAAGTGACTTATTTAGTGCTGTCTGGATATGAAACCTGTGGAAATGATCGCAGTGGGAAAGGGTTGCACTGGGCCGGCAGGACTACAGAAATAAACCCGTGGGCCCCAGCCATTGTGGACCCTGTTGGGCCATATCTGTGCCCAGAAAATCGTAGGTACGAGCTGGTCGAGGCAGGGTGGAGGCAGGTTGTGGAGCCCCGAGTGAGTGCATGTGGACCCCTGATAAGACAGGATTGGGATTCCCCCAATCCGATACTGCAGTTGGACCTGCACCCAGGGCAGGAACTAGGGGTAGGCAAAGAAGGCACATGCTTAGGGTACAGAGGTGGAGGGGTGCAAAGCATGTACCCCTAGTCCTGGTCCCGTCTGCCCACCACCAGCACTAAGATTTAATGATGGGTGAATTTATTCGCTAGGCATGCATTTGCGGCGAATTTCCGCATTCCGCTGGCCGCAAATGTTTTTGTGAAACTGTGGCGAAAATTTTCCATGGAAAATTCTCTGCATTAAAATTGTTGCGCAGATAAAAATGGTCGCGCTTCAAAATTATTCAGACACCCTTTGACTTTAATGCATTTGGACTAAAGAGTCGCACATATAAAAATTGTTGCTCGTGTCAAAATTGTCGCACTTCAAAATTATTTTGACGGCCATTGACTTCAATCGGTTTTGCAAATCTTTTATCGTTTTGAATATATTTTTTATGAGTTTCGCCAATTTTTTTAGCAAAGCAAAACGGGACAGATTCATCCATCGCTACTGAGATTACTTTCACCACGGCTCTGCCACCTCTGTTGTTGGCTCGCGCTTGTTTGTACATGTGTGTGGGGGGCTTACACAGACACTGCTGCCTCCACCCAATGTGTAAGATACTTCTAGTATGAAATGTTGACTATTTCAGTCACACATCAGAACTGAGCCACAAGTGAAAGTGACCCAACCTTCCCTGTATAGGGAAACTCACAGTTTAACCAAAGGAAAACTTCTGTATAAGCAGCATATTTTCTACTGCACTACTGGTTCTTAGGGATGTCGCGGACTGTTCGCCCGCGAACTAATTCGCGCGAACATCGACCGTTCGCGTCCGCCGAATGTTCGCGAATGTCGCGCGACGTTCGCCAATTTGGGTTCGCCTTAGCTGGCGCTTATTTTTGCCCTCTCACCCCAGAGCAGCAGATACATGGCAGCCAATCAGGAAGCTCTCCCTCCTGGACCACCCCCACACCCCCTGGACCACTCCCCTTCCATATATAAACTGAAGCCCTGCAGCGTTTTTTCATTCTGCCTGTGTGTGCTTGGAAGAGCTAGTGTAGGGAGAGAGCTGTTTAGTGATTTGAGGGACAGTTGATAGTAACTTTGCTGGCTAGTAATCTACTTGATACTGCTCTGTATTGTAGGGACAGAACTCTGCAGGGATTTGAGGGACATTTTAGGTTAGGTAGCTTTGCTGGCTAGTAATCTACCTTCTACTGCAGTGCTCTGTATGTAGCTGCTGTGGGCACTGCTGCTGATCTCTCATCTGCTGACTGCTGCCTGTAACTCAATAGTCCTTGTAAGGACTGCTTTTATTTTCTTTTTTGTTTTTTTTTACTTTGCTACTGTAAGAGCCCAGTGCTATTAGTCTAGCTGTGTTGGGGAGTGGGACTGGTGTGCTGCTCCTCCTAGTAGTTCACCACTACCAGCAACAACCAGAGTCAAAATTGTTACAAAGTATCTTATTTGCACCTGTTAGCTGTTCTGAGCTCTCTGCCAAAAGCTAATTAAGTTAGAAACTGTTTTTTTTCTGGCTGTTCGGTTCAGAGAAAAGAGGGACTTTCCAGTACAAAAGAGGGACAGGGGGTTGAGTGGTCAAAAGAGGGACAGTTGGGAGGTATGCAAGTGCCACCTAGCTGTGTGAGCTTTTTCACATTCTGTCTAAATAACAATAATAATTCTTTGTCCGTAAACATCACCTGAGTGATGTTTTTACAGCAGCAATAATATATACCCACTACTGTATACGTTGCCCTTGCAGGCATTGTTTGCCCAGTCTTTAACCAAGTGCCACCTCGCTGTGTGAGCTTTTTCACATTCCGTGTCCAGAAACATCACCTGAGTGACGTAGTGTGATTTCTGCCCTTTACAGCACAAAACGCAGCGCTGTGTCAACAATGTATTTTTCAGATACATTTTTGCCCTTGATCCCCCTCTGGCATGCCACTGTCCAGGTCGTTGCACCCTTTAAACAACTTTAAAATCATTTTTCTGGCCAGAAATGTCTTTTCGCGAACATTTTTTCCGCCGTTCGCTACATCCCTACTGGTTCTGCCTCTGACACAATGTAGCAGAAGTCAATCTTGCATGTTTCTTCATATTAATTAGTAGTGATTGGAAAAGTGGTGAGAATTTTGCAAAACGCATTGAAGTCAATGGGCATCAAAATTATTTTGATGCACGTCAATTTTGATGCGAGCGACAATTTTTATATGTGTGACTATTTGTTCCAAATGTATTAAAGTCAATGGGTGTCAGAATAATTTGCACGTCAATTATTTTTGATGTGGCGGATTTTTCGCCATGGAATTGTCGCTGCAGTTTCACAAATTAATTCGCTTGCAGTGAAACACGGAAATTCCCTGCTAATTTGTATCTGGCAAATTTATTCTCCCATCACTATCACTAAATTGACTTTTGCTATTTTGTCTTGTCAGAATCAGCAGCACAGAAATGCACATGTAAAGATTTCAATGGCAATGACACCACAGATAATATATTTAAATATATGAAATATATATGTAACTCGTCTATATTGGAAAGCTGCCAAGAATAAAAATTTCAAAAGTTAATTTTGCTCTCCTTGGGTTCACTTCCCCTTTAGTGGCTGCAGCAGCAGAAAAAGTAATTTATAGTAAAGGGGAAAGAGGAGTAAGAGAAGAGAAAGAGAAGAGGAGAAGGCAGAAAGAGAGAGAAAGGAGCTTATTGAAGAAAGGGAGGGTGCAAGGTGCAGTGATAGTAAGAGAGCAGGAAATAAAGAGCAGGGAATAAAGAGAAGGGAAATAAAGAGCATAAAATAAAGAGAAAGGAAATAAAGAGAAAGGACATAAAGAGAAGGGAAATAAAGAGAAGGGAAATAAAGAGAAGGGAAATAAAGAGAAGGGAATTAAAGAGAAGGGAAATAAATAGCAGGGAAATAAAGAGAAGGGAAATGAAGAGAAGGGAATAAAGAGAAGGGAAATAAAGAGCAGGGAAATAAAGAGCATGGAATAAAGAGGGGGTGAGGCAGGAGGAGCAAAGAAATGAAACTGGGAGGCAGATGCACTAAGACATAAGGGTGTCACGGGATTTATAGGGACAGGCTGGAGACAGAAGAAGCTCAGGTTCCATCAGGAACATTGTGTAGTTGTGTCAGTCCCACTACAAATCGCACTGAGCGAGTGAATAAGAAGCGGAGGGGGAAAGTCTCTGACTGGGGAACTAGAGGTTCTTTCTTTCTCTCTCTCTTCTCCTCCCTCCCAGCCCGAGAGTGTGCGGATGAGGAACCGGCTGTCTGTGAGCGGCGCACTCGGGAGATGAGGGGATAACCAGCAGCAGCAGCAGCACAATGCCGGGATTCCTCTGGACTACTCTGCTAATCCTGCAGGCGAGCTCTGTCATCTACACGGCAGGTAAGTGGCCCCTCTGCTCTCACTTCACCACTTCTTCTCTAATCACTTTAAACGAGCGGGTCCGGCCACTTTGGGATGGGACACGGCGTTACTCTCTCACCAATGGGACTCTCTGTATAACGGGACTCTGTATAATGGGACTACTTTGTATTACATTAGTCTGTATAATGGGACTACTCTGTATTACATTAGTCTGTATAATGGGACTACTCTATTACATTAGTCTGTATAATAGGACTTTGTATAATGGAACTACTCTGTATAATGGGACTCTGTATAATGGGATTCTCTGTATTACAAGAGTCTGTATAATGGGACTCTGTATAATGGAACTATTCTGTATAATGGGACTACTCTGTATAATGGGACTCTGTATGATGGGACTACTCTGTATTACAGGAGTCTGTATAATGGGACTACTCTATATTACAAGAGTCTGTATAATGGGACTACTCTGTATTACAAGAGTCTTTATAATGGGACTACTCTGTATTACATTAGTCTGTATAATGGGACTCTGTATAATGGAACTACTCTGTATTTCAGGAGTCTGTATAATGGGACGACTCTGTATTACAAGAGTCTATATAATGGGACTACTCTGTATTACAGGAGTCTGTATAATGGGACTACTCTGTTTTTCAGGAGTCTGCATAATGGGACTCTGTTTAATGGGACTGTAATGGGATTAGGATGAAGGGGTTTGGGACAGGCAGGACCGCAGGGGACGGAGTGTAACTTTTATGATTAAGAGCAGCGGAGCCTCAGGCACAAACACGCGGAGCTGTGGGGGTCCCACTAGTCCTAGGGCCCCGCGGAGCTATAGCCTCAGGCTGGAGGGGAGGAAAGACGTTCCCTTGGGCAGTATATTTATACATTTATTTCTGGATGGGCAGGCAGCAAGGGCTCAGAGCAATAGCCATTGGCATAATAAGGAATTAACGCCAAGAGACGCTTCATACCAGCATTGTGTGAACTGTAGCCTCTCGCTTGTGTTGAACTACAGCTGCCGTCTGCCCTGTATCACTCCAGCTGTTGTCGGCCGCTGCAAGGTGTAGTTTAACAACAACTGGCTACATGCTCAACAACTAAGTGTCTCCCACACCAGCTGCACTGGCTTCACCTCTACTGACTGTCCTGCAAACAGGTCTGGCCAAGAAACAAAAAGGGACTTTGTGCCCAGTCTGCAGCCTCCCAGCTTTTGTTCAACTACATTTATCATTAGCATGACTGACACTGCATGAAGCTGAGACATCCCAGGTTAGATATTCTGCAGGCACTGACTGTCCAACTTACCAGCCTGTTTGATTGTAAGCTCTTTGAATCAGGGGTCATATACATTATGATGCCTTCCCATCATTCCCATAGCTTAGACACTGCTTGCCCCCCACTGTGCATCATATTGAACATCTCTTTGTCAATGAAGCCGTTCTAGGAGTGCTGAGATTTGTAGTTCTGCTACTCATAGAGCCCAATGATTGCTTTTATCAACATTACAGAGCCAGGACAGACATAAATACACACGCTTTGACTTTATAAATAAATAAAAGTGCAGTGCCACCTCTAATGAGTAGTGATGTATAAGAATAATGCCTTTATTAGAATTTCTCTATGTTTGTTCTGGTAGTGTTTTATATAGGGATTATCTGTATATCCAGCTGCCCAAAGCATTCTAGGAGCACAAGGTGAAATAATCCACGTGTTTGAAGTAATAGAGCAATGTGTCAGCCTGGGCAGGCTTTTCAGGTGTCTGGACACATTGCAGATGTCTCCTGTTTGTGCAGAAAACGAGAAGTATAAATAAATAAAAAGTGCAGAAGCTGTGCTATTCACACCCTCCTGTCATTCCATTATAGCTACTGTTCTTTATAGGCTTTGGGTGCCAGAGAAATCCCTTAACCTACTCAAGCAAGAGCCTCTTTCTCCCTCCAACACCGAGCACATTCTTTTCCTCATGTTCCTCATGCACTGTTTAACCAGAGAAAGATGTCTGCTTAGTGAAAAACAGCCCAGCCTGATATCGAGCATGGGCACCCTCGGGTGCCGGCTGAGGAAATTGAAAGTACAATTTGAGTAAGGAGCCTGGTGCATGCCATAATAATTAGCTAATCATTAGGTAACTTGTACTTATAACATAAACTGTGGAATTCTTAGTCATTTAGGTGCTGAGTAGTGATGGGCGAATTTATTCGGCAGGCATGGATTCGCAGCGAATTTACACATTTCGCTACCTGCAAATTGTTTCATGAAACTTCTGCAAAAATTTGCTGCAACAAAAAAGTTGCTTCTGTAAACATCGTTGAGCGTCAAAATAATTTTGACGCCCATTGACTTTAATGCGTTTGGAAAAAAAAGTCGCATGTGTAAAAATTGTAATGCATTTCGTGAATTGTTCGGCACTTTGCGAATTTTTTCAGGTTTTTCGCAAATTTTTCTGTGAAACAGGACAGATTCACCCATCACTAGTGCTGAGACAAAAGAAACCAATCAGGGTCAGAAGTAGAAGTAGGGGTAGTAGGGCGGTGGTTTTCCTACATCGGGTCAGGAACCAGCAGATACCAGCAGATACCTGCAACGTGGTCAGGTTAGCGGTGGAAAGTCCCAATTCCCTGACGTATGGGTAATCCTCATGTACCCAGGTCAATTGTAGGCTCACAATCCCCCACCTCCCTCAATGAAAACGTAGTTTTTCTCCTGTCCTGGTTGATCCACATTTGGAGTAATGTGATATTGTCACTTCCGGTCAATGGTGATGTCACATCTGACTTTGCAGATGTTTGGGTCAGGTTAAAGTAGAGTGGGTTGGGTCAGCTATAGTGATGGGCGAATACAGGGTCGGACTGGGGGGCCCAGATCCCATCGGGGCTGCTGTTCAGGGCCCCCCTCCGGAGCCCCCAGCCTCATTGTCTCCCGCTGCGTGCTTGTGCTCAGATGCGCACTGTTTTGCGGGCCGCCGCACCACTGATCGTGTGCGCTTGTGCGCAGGTGCAGATCTGGGCCCAGCAGGGCCCACAAGAGCCAGGGGCCCACCGGGTTTTTTCCCAGTGTACCACCAGCCCAGCCCGACCCTGGGTCCCATTTTGCTTCACCGAAGTATTTGCGAACCTCCAGAAAAATCAGAAACAGCAAAAAATGTGCAAAAAGCATTGAAGTCAATGGGCATCAAAATTATTTTGACGCACGACAATTTTTATATGCGGGACTTTTTTGTCCGAATGCATTAATGTCAGTGGGTGTCCTAATAATTTTGTCGCAGCGAATTTTTTCAGTCAGTTAGCGGGAACAGGCTGGGCAATTGGCAGGTTTGCAGTAGCAGGTTGGGTCAATTTGCAGGTCAGTGGGGCCAGGTTAGGCACAGGTTTGCCCAACTAGTCCTACGCAGGAATCTATTTAATACTATGGGACTTGGACTTGAAACTGTGGCAAGTGGGCATAGTCTTGAGGCCAGTTAGGTTATGATTTGGACAGAATAGATTAGCTTGTGAGCACAGTAGAGAAGATATTTCTGTCTAGGGTACAACCATTGTGAAAAAGGCAGGGGAAGTATTTTGGAAAATATCTGTATGTTCAATTAATTGAAAGGATTGTCATTAGGCAAGTTCCTTGTCTATCTTCACTCATGATGCAATTTCAGCTGCAATGTGTTACCATTATTGGCATGGGGTAAATGGTATGGTTGGACCATAGTGGGGCACAGGTTGCAACAATTGCCTTGGGTGCCATAACCCTTTAGCCCAGCTAGTCTACCAGTTGTAACTATGTAAGAAAAGAGCAACAGATGCACGGGTAGTTGCAATGTAGCAGCCTTTCTCCCACTTCTCGTAGTTAGGTGCCAGCTATTACTCCCCTATCGTGCCCGGGTGCTTGGCTTGAGAGAGGGGGGCTTTCATGTTAATCCTCAGAGTCACTACTTGGTTCCTTGCACAAATATCACTAGTGGTTAATTATGAAAGAATATCAAGCTCCTTATCTCTTTCATTGATCATGTGTGCTACCCTGCCTGGGAACAAACTGGCATATTTTGGGCAACATTGTTTAATCACCGTTGCCAGTGCCCAGGTCGTAAGAAGCTCCCTGCTTGACAAAATGAAAAGTAGGGCTTAATAGCAAGCTGCTTAAACAGCCGTTTATTTCAGCCAGGAGAGATTTATGTTGAGTTATATGGATATGAATTGTTTATTAAGGAGCAACACATTGCACGAATGCACAGTGCTCGGTAACTGGGGAGTCGCACATTAAACTGAGATTTTAATGGTTATATATGGTCCCAGTGCATATACAGGTTAGATGCTTGATGGTTGTATTTTATTCATGACTGATCATCCGTGTAAGGAAGAAGATGAGTGTAAATGCGTACATATAAGAGAGTTGTACTGTGTGTGTTATACAATGTGCTTTATTACAATTGCACAGAAAGCCTTCACTTTCATGGATTTAACTCTTGCAGTAACTGGTTATTGGGGTGAGATATCTCAGTGGGTAAAGAAAAGAATAAAACGGCACAAGTATAATTGGCTCAGTGGGAAGCACTTCTGCCTGGCAGTACTGGGGTCCTGAGTTCAGTACTGATCTGGATCTCCTTACCATGTCTGCTTGGGATTCCTCTCACATTCCAAAAACATACTGGTGGGTAAATTGGTTCATTTTGAAACTGACCTTAGAGTAAGCAAACGATGAACAAATAAATTTAAGTTAAACTGGGAAGTGAGTTGCCTGATGGGATCCTAGGTTTGATTCCAGTCCAGGCATTGGGTTTGTATGGTGTCCCTTATGGATTTCCTCCCACACTTTTAGAAACTTACAGGAAGGTTAAATCAGCCTTTTCAGGGACCTGCTGTTCATACAGGTATGGGATATGTTGACTCGTAATCCAGAAAACTCTGAATTATTGGCCAGCCATCTCAAATAACACAGTTTTTTTTAAAAAAAAAAAAATATTTCCCTTTTCTTTGTAATAATAAAACGTACCTTGAACCCAACTAAGGGTGTATTTAATGTTTACATTATTTTTTTAGTAGATTTAAGGTATGGAGGTCCAAATTATGGAAAGACCCAGTAAAACTCCAGGTCCCAATCATTCTGGATAACAGGTCCCATACCTGTATTAATTCTGACCACAGCTAAAAAGCAGCATATTGATATAAAGTTTCCAGTTGTTACCTGCTACAGGTTTCCAACTGTGGACGCATACCTCCCAACTGTCCTGTTTTTCGTGGGACAGTCACAATTTTGACAGCTCAACCCGCAGTCCCAGATTGTTACTGAAATGTCCCGAGTTTCTCTTTCATTTCCTGCACTGAACACCCAGAAAAAGATACAAAGTTTCTAACTTAACTGGCTTTTGGCAGAGAGCCACTGTCACTGGCAGGTGACACTTAGATAGTTTTGTAACAATTTAAGATAAGCAAAAAAAAATCAATTGTAACAATTTAAGATAAGCAGGTCTCTTGGGGAAACTGTGACTTGCAGCTTAAAGGGCAATTTACATTCATTAGCAAAACTGTAATAACACATAAAAACCACAGAAATGTGTTCAAACTTTCATAACCTGTCAATGTAAAATGAACATGGTAATTAGGGGGTGTGAACACAAAAATGGGCGTGGTCGCTACGCATGGCAAATCTTTTTGCCCCTCATTCTATTTCCAAAATGTTGGGATGTAGGTGGATGTATGAACCATATAGGCCACAGGCCCAGGTCCTGGTTTTTCTCCCACATTTCAAAAACCCACAGACAGGTTCATTGACTCATTATAAACCTAACCATAGCGTGTGTCAATGCAATAGGGACTTAGATTGTAAGCTCCTATGAGGCAGGGGAGACAGGATTCAGACAATTATGTGTCATAAAAGAAATATAAAGTAGTAGGAAAAGTTTCAGCAAATGATAACAAGCTGACAACAGCTGGAGGGTTGCTGGCACACTTGCAGCAGCAGTATAGGGGTTAAATCTTTTGTGATGTACTCTGATATTGCAGTGCAAACCCTCTCGGGCAACAATGTACAATATTTTTCAGAAATATAATTTGTGTGGGTGTCTCTCTTCACTGCTCCAGCTTCCCTGACATAACTCCCTGTCTTGTTTGGGAATTAGAATTCTGCATCTCCCATAAGAAAAGTCTTGCAAAGCTTTTATTAAATGAAGGTTGGAATCTCAGCCTCCCAGGAAAACCCTTAATGTTCTGCAAACACAGCTAGCTTAGTCAGTGGTGCGGTGACACAGGCTGGGGCACAGTTAGGGGCTGCTAAATATCATAATGGAAGAGAAGTCGTTTTTGCTAGTGGGGGACAATTTATTATCATTCTCTCTCCCAGTGTCACTACATAAAAGTGACTTCAATGGTCCAGTTTGATCCTCAGTTCCAGATATTTTTTCTAAATCTATATGCAGGGCAATCTATTTCAGTATAATACAGTTATACATTGTGCACTTTATATTGCTCCCTATGTTTAATATAAGCAAACTGTATAGATAGATAGATAGATAGATAGATAGATAGATAGATAGATAGATAGATAGATAGATGATAGATAGATAGATAGATAGATAGATAGATAGATAGATAGATAGATAGATAGTATATAGAAATTGGAGTATATAGAAGTACAGGTGTTGTACGCACTCCAGTCATAGTTGTTGGTTATTAGACAAAAAGCAAGATGCATTGCCATGACTGTGCATCTCGACAAAGGTTGCAGACCATGAACTGAAACGTTTATAGTGAAGGGCGAATAAATTCGGCTGGCGTGAATTTGCAGCGAATTTCCGCGTTTTGCTGCCGGCAAATAAATTAGCAAAACTCCCTGCGAAGATTCCCTGCCGGCATCAACATTGGCGTGAGCGCCTTTTTGGATGCGCGTCCAAAATTTAGGTGGGCGTCAATTTTCGAGTTTCATGAATTTTTCGCAGTTTCACGGAAATTCGCAGATTTTTGGGTGAAACTAAAGAAGTGGTGTTCAGTGCCAGACTTCCTAAATGAAGCAAATGAATCCTACATTCAGATGAATTTTGGGCGCCAAAAGTGATGTCATAAGTCCATATATGTATATGGAGTGCCAGTTCATCCTTCAAAGGCAGAGAAGATTAAGGATGAACTGGCACTCCATATATGGACTTATGACATCACTTTCGGCGCCCAAAATTCACTGATGGGGGTGGGTATTTATTTGTAACACTCATACTGCACTGTATCCTTGAGAAAGGTCCCCATGTGGGACCGGAACGTTGGATAACATTTAAAAGTGTGTGAATAAATTGACACGTTTTTTCACCAAACCATACAGAGAGTGCTGATCATATATATATATATATATATATATATATATATATATATATATATATATATATATATATTAGAGAGAGAGAGAGAGAGAGAGAGAGAGAGAGAGGGGGCCTTGCATAGCACCATGCTTACATGGATTCCAAAGCACAGATCTTCCTTATTATGCAGCATGATTATTCTAATTACAAAAATGTCGTAATTATGTAGATATCTGTGTGATTATGCTGAGGGCTAGGTCCAGGTGTACACAGGTTAACACAAGCTCTATGCCAGCAGCTCCTGCTAATTTAATACTGTATGGTGAAGGTATAGGGGAAGCATCTTTGAAAACAAATAGGAAAGTTCTTGTTGGAAAAGTACCCCTGGATCTTGTCCTCCAACAAAAAAGAACTGTTTCTTAGTACATTGTACATAAATCACAGGACAGTGAACGAAGACCACTTTCATTTTACACTTCCCACCTCCACTGGTTCTTAATGGCAATTGAGGGAGGAGAATTGATATATTTATTCTTCCCTCTATTCATGGAATAAACTCACCTGCCACTGTCAGCTTTCAGACATAAGTCAGAGTAATGTACGAGCTATAATGACTACTGACTGAAATTCTAGTTAAAAGCTCATCTGACAAAGAGAATACAGAGAAAGCTGAATAAAACATGGGTGAGGGTTGCATTCTGAGGATACCTCTTATAACAAGCTCCAATAGACAAGACATGGGGGCACCAGGTCAAGAGAAGGGGTGCTGTACATCATCTAAAACCCTTCAGGTCCTCGATTCTAAAAAGTATGCGTATAAAATAATCATGGCAGTCACTTGCATTAATATGTTTGATTTGAGTGCTACTGAGTCTGGCACAAGGGTTGGTAGTAGAAGTCAAGCTTTGAAATAATGTTGATGCTCCATCAAGGGCAATATCACAAGGCACGGAATATAAAGTAAGGTTACTCCTGGGGATTAGACTTTGTGAGCTCCCATCCAAATTTTAAGATCAGAGTTTAAGTGTAGGCAAATGCTCTGCTACTCTGAAATCAGCAGCTGTGGCTGCGACTGAAATCCTTGCTACTGTTTATTAGAAGTACAAAGTATCCACGGCACACAGCTTAGTGTAAGCAAGGATCTCCTTGCACGTTTATTGCGGTAGTGAGCAACGTTTCGGGGTCACACCCCTTTGTCAAGCCTGCGGCCATTAGTGCAATCAAACATAAATAGTCATAAAATTACAATGATTGGTGCAACAATTAGTGCATAAAATACAATGATTGGTGTAATAAATACATAAAATTTTCATAGAGTTCAATATAAAATTTACATAGAAAATATTGCACAAGGTGAAACCATTCCTAATAAACCAAAGTCCAAAAAATCCTGAAAAAAAGTGAAAAATCCTGAAAAAAAGTGAAAAAATTTTTTTTAAAAAATTGAAAAACTTGAAAATGAAAAATAGGAAAATGTCCTACATTGATAATAATTAGTAAAAAATCCATGAATCTTACCCTACATGATGAAACACCGCGCTTTTCATCATGTAGGGTAAGATTCATGGATTTTTTACTAATTATTATCAATGTAGGACATTTTCCTATTTTTCATTTTCAAGTTTTTCAATTTTTTAAAAAAATTTTTTCACTTTTTTCAGGATTTTTCACTTTTTTTCAGGATTTTTTGGACTTTGGTTTATTAGGAATGGTTTCACCTTGTGCAATATTTTCTATGTAAATTTTATATTGAACTCTATGAAAATTTTATGTATTTATTACACCAATCATTGTATTTTATGCACTAATTGTTGCACCAATCATTGTAATTTTATGACTATTTATGTTTGATTGCACTAATGGCCGCAGGCTTGACAAAGGGGTGTGACCCCGAAACGTTGCTCACTACCGCAATAAACGTGCAAGGAGATCCTTGCTTACACTAAGCTGTGTGCCGTGGATACTTTGTACTTCTAACAGATTGTGAGGTTGCCGAACCTCTACCACAGAGCACCAGATATCTAATTGAATTGTGGTGTGCGAGAGCTGGATTTATTTTGTCTACTGTTTATTAGATACACGTGCCTGGAGCACTAATATGCTGACTATGACATATTGTGACTATAAAGTGGGGATGCCCAATTAAGCAAAGACAATGTTGATGGACTGTGATTGCAGTTATCCATTTTTGATCAATAGGTGGTACCACCATCTAGAATTAGATCAAGTATTTCTTTGCCTTGATTTCACTTGAGAGGGTATCTACTTACAGATCACCAACATTTAGTGTGGTAATAAGATCTAAAAAGGCAACTTCTGTTATTTTTATTTATATAGTAATTAAAGTACAGTACCTCCTATTGTAAATTATAAGGATATTATAATGGTTAAAGGCCTCATGCAAAAGTGCTTTTGGCTGAAATCCCACACTTTATGTTCATCTTGACCCATCAGATTTAGTTTTAAACAGGCATTGTAATGATGGACACAACATGTGACTGGTGGTGCCAAAATTTGCAGCAATCAGCTGAGAAAACAAAGTTAAAATATATATATATATATATTGCAGTGATTGCCAGGGCTAGTGAGGAGCAAATTGAAGGCATGGATTCTCTGCAAGATTCCACCTCCAGGTCTGTTCATTTCAATGCACTGGAAGAGGGAAAAAGATCGAGAAAAAAACATCCATCAACCAATGCATTTTGCTTGAAAAAAAACTGCAAAAAATGGGCATTGACTTCAGTGTGTTTCATGAATTTTACGGCAAAGCAAATTGGGACAGATTCACTCATCACTAGCCAGGGCTATCAGTGCATGCACCCAGGATCTGACTGGGCCAATAGGCCACTGGGAGAATATGACCCAGTGGCCCAGCCTTCATGGGCCCCTGCCAACTCAGGCCCGTTCCCCTGCCTGCACCGCCGTAGCAAAGTTTAACGTAAGGAGCCGAAGTTACGGGAAGCATGGGGAAGGGGCGGCTATTGGGAGGGGATCCGTCAAGTCCCAGCCCCAGGGGGCCACCACTTCCCCAGTCCAATGCTGCATGCACTTATTGCAGAAGAGGTCAATACAGGATGGCTCTGACCCCTAAATTGGCAAGGCATGACATTTTTGCACAGCTGAAGAATAAAGAAATGCTCTCACTAATAATAACTGAATACAGGGGTGTATTCCCCTGCAGGCAACATGAATGCCTAAATGATATGTACATATGGTCTGACACCAATTGTTAGTGAATATCAGACACCGTAGTTGTCGTTTGTCAGGTTACACATTAGGTAAAGGTCTCTTATACCAAGATATATGATGCTAGAGCACATGCAATTTTCCAGGCTGGAGAAAGCAATCTCAATTATGTTCACTCAATCAATTCCTGCCATGCCTTAGAACAGCAGAGTTCAGCCTCTTTAACCATTTTATGAATCTATAGGAAAACTGTTTCATCCAATTGCCTGACAAACTGCCGATGTGGGTCATATATTTTATGTTCTGTCAATGATGTGTTAGAAACAAGTCTGTGGTCAGTGGATCTTCACCAGGTCAAGTTGTATTTATTTGCCTTTAATGAAACACATAATTCATTGTGCTCGTTTGGTTGCACAGCCTCATTTAGCAATTAAAGGGACAATACAACATCTAGGGGGTTATTTACTAAACTCCGAATGCAAAAATCATGAAAAATTTGAGTTTTTTTCATAAAATTGGACTTTTAAAAAATCATGAATTTTTCGGAATCCATTAAATCCCGAGGATAGAAAAGTCCAAATCAGAAAATCCGGCATCTCAGACCTGTCGAGGTTGCATATAAGTCAATGGGAGAAGTCCCAATGGTTTTTTTATGTGCACTGGGTTTCGTGCAAAAAGAGTTTTCGGCAAAAAATCTGAGTTGGTGAAAAATCCGAAAAATCATGAAAATCAGATGAAAAATCCGAAAAAATTGTGTAAATCTGATTTTTCCCGCAAAGCAAATTTTCCAGATAATGTAATAATAACTAAGCGATTTGATCGGAGTTTGTAGCAGAAAATAATGAGATAAATTCGGACTTTGATAAATAACCCTCATAATGTTTTGATTAATTGTGCTTAGGAAACAAACAGTGGTAGTTTTGTAGAAGGCAGAATCTGCCAGCAAGTTATAAAACGTTAGGGAAAGATGATTATAATACTATACTATGTGTAAGAGAACATTAAGTAAATGTACCCCCTAAGAGAAAATCAAAGCATCCATCATTTTGTGTGAAAACTACCCACTTTCCCACAGTGACGTTTCTTTTGGGGAGGAGCAAGATTTTAGATTTTCAATCCACAGCGCTCATTAAACTACAAATCCCAGAATTTACTTGAAGATAAAGACTGTTAGCATTAATAGTTCAAGAACAGGCAGGTAACTGGACATTTCACATCCCTAATGCAGTGCATCTTTATTTTCTACACAACTGAGGCCAAGAAAATGAAATATTGATGTGTATCTAACCTAGCTGTGCCATATTATACAGTAAGACAAGGAAAAAGATTATTCTGACGTTTCACCTGCCTGCTATGATTACTGACGCTGCATTAGGCACAAGCTACTAACAGTGCTGAAGTTTCACATCCGACAACGAGTGTTCATTTGGGCAGAATGTACATTGCCTAATGATTGTTATTCTTTTCCTTAAAACCTTAGATAGTTATGTCTACGAAGATTCTCATGATATACATCGAGTAGAATTTAGTCCATACCAATTCAGTTGAACTGAAGAAGCCACAAGGATGAGAGGTGAAACGTTTTCAAGAAAAAAAAAAACTTTAGATAGTTATGTCACCAAGGTTTTGCCAGTTCTGTTCACAAATAATACAAAGGCATATGCAGATCTCCCCTGCAAATTTCCCTTAGTTGCAAAATTCTTCACCGTGAGCCAGGCCTAAACTCACATGGGCCCAGGATACATTCTCCTAGAGCACCAAGTCATTTCTATCTTTTTCCCAAGAATTCCCTGCAAGTACCTTGGCAGGGACCTTGTTCAGTATGGAACCAGTTTTCCAGAATGCTCGGGACTTGGGGTATTCTGGATAAGAGTTCTTTCCGTGATTTGGATCTTTATATTTTGAAAATAATTTAAACATTAATTAAACCCAATAGGCTGGTTTTGCTTCCAATAAGGATTAATTATATCTTAGTTGGGATCAAGTGCAAGCTACTGTTTTATTATTACAGAGTAAAAGGAAATCATTTTTAAAAATATGAATTGTTTGATTAAAATGGAGAATATGGGATCTTTTTCATAATGGGTTTCCAGATAACGGATCCCATACCTGTACTTAATTGGCGCAGGAGATACTTGAGAAGAAGATAAAACATGGTGCCATTTTTATAGAAGAGTTGCACTGGTCCAGGAGTTAAGGTTAGTAATTTGTCTCACTGGGGGTTGCCAAACCAAGTGCCACCCCCCATGTTTTAGTATTTTATTCTCCTGTGACATGTATACACCACAGACAGCAGATCATGATGGTGCTGTGGGACACAGAAACATCTAGTTTATCAAGCTTTTTATAAAGATATTTAACTATTTGGTCTGAGCTTGATCATAGGGGTCATTAACAGATACACCAAATCCAGGATTCGGTTTGGAATTCGTCAAGGATTCGGCCTTTTTGAGCAGGAATTCAGATTTGGCCTAATCCTTCTGCCCATCTGAACCTAATCCGAATTTGCATATGCAAATTAGGGGTGGGAGGGAAATCACATGACTTTTTCTCACAAAACACGGAAGTAGAAAACGTTTTTCCCTTCCCACCCCTAATTTGCATATGCAAATTAGGATTCGGATTGGGATTCAGCCGAATCTTTTGCAGAGATTCGGGGGTTCAGCTGAATCCAAAATAGTGGATTCAGTGCATCCCTAGTGCAAGGTGCAGAAAAAAACAGAATCCTGAGCTCCAATTTGAAGCACAAGGACCTGTGTGTCCGCATGAATACAGTGCAGCCTGTATTTATTTAGAAGCACTGTATTTATGTGGGGCGGTTGGAGCAGGCACACAGGTGCCTCTAATAGGTAACAGGTGGCAATTAGGGTGGTCACCTGCATACGTCACAACATTTGAAAAATGGACAAAAAATGCTGCCGCTCTCAGCACTTCACCACCTAAATGCCATTTCCATTTTACAAAAGTTTGAACACATTTCTGGAAGTTATAGGGCCGTGTTTTATGTGTTGTTTTGCTAATGAAAGTGAAATTGCCCTTGTCTGAGTTCTCCCAAGAGACCTGCTTATCTTATTAGTTACAATTGTATCTAAGTGCAGGTACTGAATATTCTGGGCTCTCTGCCAAAAGCCTCTTATTTAATTACGTTTCAGAAAAATGGTTTCTTTTTCAGGACGTCAAAAGGGAAATGCGGCACATTTCAGTAAGATACTGGACCCCTGGCCCGTACTGGCAATCTGTGGGTTCTGGCAAATGCCAGAGGGGCTGCTATAAGGTCCCATAGAAAGTCAGTATTTAGTGAGCTGGTGGGGGCTGTTTGGGCCTCTGTGTGGACTGAGTGGGCCTCTGTGTACCTGAAATGCCAGGGCCTATTTTAATTCTCAGTCCGGACCTGCTGGACCATGTGCTTACTGCCTATCCAATGGCAGTCGCTAAGGACAAGTCTGCCTCATGCCATTGCCACTGCATCACATGCTGGATTTTTAAACAGGCACAAGGTGCAGAGCACTGAATGGCTCAAAGTAATTGTGGCGTGCCACCAAGCAGTTTGTCCAGTAAAACAGCAGCATGATCATACAACAGTTACTTCACACTGATAAAATCCAGTCATTACATAAAAATGCCTCTTGTGTTCTGACCCATACGTAAAGAATCATTCCTGTATATGCATTTAAAGGGGAACTACCGCGAAAATTAAAATGTAATCTAATCTTCAGCATCTAGAAATAAGAAACTTTCTCAAAATAAACAATTAAAAAATGTGTACCATCAGGGCCGATTCTGCGCATTTCGCCGCCTGAGACGGGCTTCGTTTTGCCGCCCCCCCCCTTCCCCACAGTACTCACTTTTCCAGACTGGGACGGGGTTGGAGGGGTCCACGTCGCTAATGCAGTTGCGAGCTCTGCACTAGAAGAGCTGAATTTCCGGGTTGAAAACCGGAAATTCGGCTCTTAGTTACCAGGAGCGGCATTTTTGTCGGTCTTGGTAACCAGGGGGGCGCTGCCGCCTGAGGCGAGTGCCTCAACTCGCCTCATTGGCGGAGCGCCCCTGTGTACCGTTTCTGAAATAATCAAGTTTATGTTCACTATTCCTCTCTCAATATCTGTTTCTCTTCATTCTGCCTTCATGCAGCAGTTGGGTGTCAGATATTCATTGACAGTTAGATCCAATATATCTAAGGGGGGATTCCTTTTGCCTAGCAGCTGTATTCGAGCTCACTATGTTAAAATCACCAGAAATCCTGTCTCTCTACATGCAGAATTTGTGCAAAAGGCAGTTCATTTGTTAGATTTTGTTTGTACTGGAATCAGAAGATGGAATGAAGAGAAACAGATGCTGAGAGAGGAATAGTGAACATAAACTTGATTATTTCAGAAACAATGCAGAATTGTTAATTGATTGTATTTAGAAAGTTTCTTATTTCAGTATGATGAAGCTTATATTCAATGTTTATTTTCGCGATAGCTGTTCTTAAAATTTAGTGTGCCTATGCCGAGCTTGCGTGCCGCAAAAACCACAATAATTTTAGTGGCAGTTAGCTATAGTAATATGTACTTGTAGAAGAAGCTGCCATACATAATTCTGCAGGGCTCAATGACTTATATTTTCAGAGGAAATGACTGGAATGGATAACATTGTTTTAGTTCTTTAGTGATGTCTTGCCGGATCCGCATGTCACTGTGGCATCTCCATACAACAGGAGAATGAAAAATTATATATAGATATATTTTTGTTCTTGCAAAGAAAGCTGTTATGCATAATTACTAGATAAATGTAGCTTGATGTTTCTGAACCTTTAATTAAAACTGAAGAGCTATAGCGTTATTTGCTGTTAAAGCCACAGTATATGTTGTACAAACTGGTCTCTGCTCATAACCCCTACCTGTATAGGGTTTATTTCTGACTACAGACAGACAGACAGATGTACAGCCGCCAGTTAGTCCAGTTTGTGGGCTAAATGCAGGACCATCCCAAGTCATTAAGCAGTGGGCCTTGGCAGCTTAACAGACGGAACATATTCACTGTAGCTTGTCTCTTGCCGCAGTCCTTGCTTGACAAACCACTTATCATTTTTGTTATCCTGTGATGGACTTTGCTTCCGTCTCTGTAATGGCTGCTCTGTATTTATGAGATACATTACAGTGGAGAGATAGTGAGTATGCATGGCCTTGTGAAAGGAATGGATTTATCCTGCTTCAGCACTTTTCCCAGCTAATTGTTTAAATGGTAAGACGTATAGTGTGGATGGCAAAGCGGGGGGACACATTTCCCATGGAAAGCATAGTGGGTGCGTTTTTATGTCTTTCCCATATAAACTTCATCATTCCATGTTCATATCCCGGTGCTTAGGTTTATAACTTGCCCGAGACCTGCAATCTAAATACAAATGCGGAAGAACAAGAGCCGATGGTTCCATAAATATTTCTATAATGGTTTTTATGTATTCCAGGCATGTCAGACATGCAGAACACCATCTGCTGTTGGACTATACACCCCAACATCCTTAGAGAGGTGGCAGCTGACATGGGCTAATTGGGCATAAAGTCAGATAATATATGGGAATAGCTGCTCCTTATTGATTGCCAACAACTCCCAGCATCTTCAGGATCCAGGGTTCTCGGCTGTGAAGTTATGGTTTTAACAAATGTTGGAGGGCCTAACAGTTGCTTGATTGATTGCTGATGTGTGTGAATGAGTAATGAGTAGGTCAAGGATCTTTATGTAACTCTATTCTCACGGTCTAATATTTTAAAATACTCAATGATGCTATGGGGCTCCTTTGAAGGAACAGTAACACCAACAAAATACATTGTTTAAATATAATGTACTGTTTCCCTGCACTAGTACCACTGGTGTGGCTGCTTTAGCAACACTACTATAGTTTATATAAACAAGATGCCGTTCAAGGCTAAGGTTACGTAGAAGATAACAGATGCACTCTGTAGCATACCTTTGTATTCTATTACAGAGTGTATCTGTTATCTTTTAAGTAGCATGTGCCTTTTTTTAGCTTGAATGGCTGCCCCCATGGCTACACAGTAGCCTTTTTATATAAACTATATAGTAGTATATAGTAGTTTTTCTAAAGCAAACACATAACTTTTACCAGTGCATAGCAACAGTTTTGTTGTTCTGGCCAAAGTTCTTAATCGAGCAGCGTAATCCATATGTTGCGGCCTCATTATTTTGGCGCAACTGAACTGTGGCTATTGCCACCCTGTAACCCTAGAGCTGTGGTGCCAAGTGCAATTATACGCAAGTGCATAGAGTGCCTTTTGATGGTACCTTTAATAAAGGTGGTATTACATTCAACTGACTGTGCGATGACTGCAACTGCACATGCGGATGTACATGAGCCCTATGGTATTTGAATTCCCTCAGTGGAAATAGTGATGTGTGTAGGTGCAACATGCTAAGAGAACCCTCCTTAAAGTAGATGTGCATCCCTGCACTTTACACTTTTCTATCAGTGCACAGTGAACCAGCAAAAGGACACTTAGGGCAAGCTGTGGGTATAGGCCCCAGTACTTTTGTTGGTCATATTTAAATGTGTAACATTTCGGCCTAGTCCCCAGTCTCAGGGAAATGTTCAATGTGTGACCATCCAGCTGTTATTACAAACCCCCCATTGCAGCATTCCATGTGAAAGATGCAGTTCAACAGCAGATGGAAGGCTGCAAGTGTGTTTAGCTATAGACCCAATTACAGGTAATGGAATTGTTATCCAGAATGCTTGGGACCTGGGGTTTCCAGATAAAGAATCTTTCTGCAGTTTGGATATTTATATCTTTTGTCTGTTTAAACATAATTTAAACATTGTATAAACCCAATAGAATTATTTTGCTTCCAATTAGGATTAATTATATCTTAAGATACTGTTTTATTATTTTTAAAAATTGTAATTATTTGATTTAAATGGAGTCTATGGGAGATGTCCTTCCTGTAATTCAGAGCTTTCTGGATAACAGGTTTCCGGATAACAGATCTCATTACCTGCATATGTAATAGCAACTATTAGCATCTGTACATGCTCCCTAACAGCAACTTGCAGCCAGTGCTAATGTGATGAACTGTCTGGAAATCTACCAAACAGATGCTAAAGTGAGTCCATATTGGTGCAACACCCATAAGTTGTAGTTGCTATTTAGAGGGTTCTCACCCCAGGGCCGAAACTAGGGGTAGGCAGAAGAGGCACGTGCCTAGGGCGCAAAGTTGGAGGGGTGCCAGGCACAGTATCTTTTCCTGCTGGATTCCCCCTAGTTCAGAGCCCTGTGCTCCACCTGCGGCAGCAATTTCAGCATTCAGCTCGCGCTCCTCTGCGCATGTACGCATCGTCAGTGCGTGTGCTGGGCTAAGAAATTGTTCATGCACATACATGTGAAGGGAGTTGCCTAGGGCACCCAGCCTACTTGGCCCGGCACTGTCCCACCCTGATTCTGGGGCTATGGGATGCATTGATGTTTATGCATTGTGGGTAATAAAAACAAGTAGATTTGTGTCTGAATTTCCCTTTACCTTTTTCCACATGAGACTTATGTGATGGGGCCCAGGTCAAATGCTCTTGTTCCCTTTAAAGGAGAAGGAAAGGTTAAAATTAAGTAAGCTTTATCAGAAAGGTCTATATAAATTCACCAATAAACCCTCAAAGCAATGCTGCTCTGAGTCCTCTGTCAAAAGAAACACCACATTTCTTTCCTTCTATTGTGTACTCATGGGCTTCTGTATTAGACTTCCTGTTTTCAACTTAAGCGTCAGGGCTTTGGCTTGAGCATGCTCAGTTTGCTCCTCACCCCTCCCTCCTCCCCTCCCTGCTGTAATCTGAGCCCAGAGCTATGAGGCGTCCAGTGCATTGTGAAAGAAATACATATTGGGATTGCCACTTCACCTCTTTTAAACCTAGACACATGAAAGTCATATCCTACATGACTACTTAGTTATAGTCATTACAATAGATGCTGCTGACTGTACCACCCTTTCTTCGACATTTGCATTTTCCTTGCCATTTAATTAGTCATTCAGTTTGTAGATTTACTATCTCTTAAAGGAGAAGGAAAGCTACAGAGCCATTTTATTGCCAATAGATTAGCTGCAATAGTGCAAGCTAGAATGCTATATTTATTCTGTAGAATGTTTTACCATACCTGAGTAAAAAGCTCTAGCAGATCTCTGTTTGTTTAGGATAGCAGCTGCTGTATTAACTTGGTGTGACATCACTTCCTGCCTGAGTCTCTCCCTGCTCTGGGCTCAGATTACAGTAGAGAAGGGAAGGGTGGGGGGAGAGGAGCAAACTGAGCATGCTCACGCCCAGGGCAATGAGGTTTAAGCTGAAGGCAGGAAGTCTGATACAGAAGCCCATGTGTACACAATAGAAGGAAAGAAATGTGGTGTTTCTTTTGACAGGGGACCCAGAGCAACATTACTTTGGGGGTTTACTGGTATATTTAGATGGACCTTTCTGATAAGGCTTACTTAGTTTTAACCTTTCCTTCTCCTTTAAGGGGTTGAGGTCACATCTCTAGATTTTTCTAATTGCTTCCCATGAGCTACCGAACAAGGTCAAAGATGCGACTTCTTGAGTAAATGAAAGTCTCTTAATTTTTTTACAAAGAACACGAGCATAGAATATCCAGAGAGGTTCTGCGGAATGGCACCTGACAATTGTGTATTTTCTCCATAATTTATGCGTTGTCCATACTAAGGGATCCATTTATGATACAGGAGCTATTTAAAAATCATGAAATGTCCTTGAACGGCTCTCAGAGCGTCAGCATCAGGTTGGAAATGGATTTTGTACGAGAAACCCCATTGTTGTGTGAAAAACACATCATGCTAAAAAAAGACCTTCATTTTGACAGCAGATTGTTACCTATTGTTATTTATTACACTCTCAACAACTAGTTCACTGACATGCATTTTACCTCCAAGGGTAACTTTAAGACCTGGAGATACTCAGGGCTGGATTTTTCTCTCCCACCACTACCCACGACTAGCACTTTTGCTCTCTGACAGATCCACAAGAATGCCAGGAAGCTTAATGCATGCCTCCCAGTCCCCCTGTGAAGTTCCTTTGTTTGCTTGATTGTGATTTTAGGCCTTTTTACACTACTAAGCACTTCCCTGAAGCAGTGATGCATCAGGAGACACTTCCTGCTTCAGTAAATTAAAGAGGATCACTTAATTTTTCCCTGGGCACAAATACTGTCATTTATCCAAATAGTGTCATTTATCCAAACTTGATTTGAGTTTTAATTTGAATTACGAGATTTATCATACTCTGGCCATTTGAGAAATCGAATTAGACTATTCGTCGCCTAAAACCTGCCGAATTACTGTATAAGTCAATGGGAGAGGTCCAGGGATCAATTTTGCAGCCTTCCTGACATTCAAGGTTTTTTTTGAAGAATCAAGTGTTTTTAATTTGAATTGAATTCGATTTGAGTTTTCAGGTCAATTCAATTAGTCCGAGCTGAGAAAATTCAATTTTATGAATACATATCGATTGGTTGAATTTCAAATTTTTGGGAGTTTTAAAAAAACTCACATGAATTCGAAATTCGACCCTGGATAAATGTGCCTCCCCATGTTCCTTTAAAGGGCATGTAAAGTCTAAAATAGAATAAGGCTAGAAATGCTGTATTTTGTATACTTAATATAAACATGAACTTACTGCACCACAAGCCTAATCAAACAAATAATTTATGCTTTCAAAGTAGGCTACAGGGGGTCACCATCTTGTAACTTTGCAAGACTAAGACTGTGCACATGCTCAGTGTGGTCTGGGCTGCTTAGGGATCGTCATAAACAAAGCTGCTTGAATTCTGCATGGCTGGTAAGTAAGGCGGGAGCTCCCCCTGCTGTTTATAAGTATGATTGTTTCCCTGCTCAGCAGTTAGGAACCATCTGACAATTCCTATCCACAGCAGTAAATGAAGGGAGAATTTCACTGCACACAGTCAGGTTTCTTATAAAAACGGTACACATTTTTCATTAAAGTAAGTAAAAATGGGAGTTAACTTTTTTGCCTTTGCATGCCCATTAAGTAGTATACAGCAGCCAAAATACTGTATAAGTCAATGGAAGAGTTCAGGGGATCAATTTCATGATGTTTGCAGCCTTCCTGACATTTGAGGTTTTTTGGGAGAAAAAAACTCGAATCGAGCGATTTGAGTTTTCCGGTCAATTCAATTAGTCCGAGCGGAGAAAATTTAATTTTATTAATAAATTTCAAATGGTTGAATTTAAAATTTATGGGAGTTTTAAAAAAACTCAAATTAATTCGATATTCAACCCTTGATAAATGTGTCTCCCCATGTCCCTTTAAGTAGCATACAAAAGGCAAATTGGGCAAGGCTATGTACAGCACATATGAAAAAGTTTTGTTGTGGGCAGCCTGCAGATGTTAAAAAGCAAGGCTTATAACTTTCCCGCTATGTCAACCTTGGGTGTGCAGCTGTCTGTGAGGTTACTGAAGCAAAGGCCTATAATGACTTGACAACCCATAACCGTGTCGCCTATTCGCACTTGTCAGGGCCCTGAAGCAATAGAAGGGGTTAAGAGTGTTAACAATGCTGCTGTGTACTCCAGTGTACTGTAGGTTTCTTCTGACAACTATTTCTGGAGCCTGAAATAAAGGCAGGCTTGCAGGACTTGCTTATCAAATCTCATGATTAAAGTGGGCTCCTGCCAGTTCACACTCGGCACATCTAACACTTGCCTACATTACATGTCAAAACAGAACAGCTATTGAAATGATCTTATATATTAAAGGAACAGAGTGGAGGATTTTAATAGCTGCTCTGGCCTGGTTATTTTTTTTTTTTTTCCTCTCTAGCGGAGAAGAGAAGAAATGTCAGGCTGTATATAATGAGATGGAATGCTCAGCTAGCCTGCTAAACTGTCAGCTATTAAAGCTTTTAGAAAGCCTTACAGATTTTTAAGTCAATCTCCTGGATGAAGTGAACTAAAGCTTATATGTGAGTGATATTCTGTATACTTTTTTGGGTTCTAATCCATCTTTTTGTGGTCTAAGACATAGTCCAAGCTCCACTTTCTTTATATCCATGAGGACTTCTCCTCCCAAAATTAAACTCAGACCATGGAGTACTAGCATCGTTTTTATGTTCTTCACGTGCTCTTGAAAGAGAATAAAATTCTGTATATGCAGATTCCCTCTGGAGCCCCCAGACTTGGATGGATTCTGTTCTCAAGCTAGCCTTGGTCACTAGTATGTGGTCTTGAGGGCAGATCTGCCTGTTTGGCTGTAAGAGCAGTCTTTCTTTGCTGCGGAGAAATATCTCTATGCTCTTTTGCTGGTAAGTCCCCTGTACAAGTAGGGGTTATTTATCTTTAAGTTAACTTTTAGTATGATGTAGAGCGCTGTATTCTGTGAAAATTTGCCAATTGGTTTTAATTTTTTACTATTTGTGGCTTTTGAGTTATTTAGCCTTTTATTCAGCTGCTCTCCAGTTTGCATTTTCAGCGGGCTGCTTGCTAGGGTCCAAATTACCCCAGCAACCATGCATTGCTTCGAATAAGAGACTGAAACGGAAAGATGAGCAATAAAAAGTAGCAATAACAATACATTTGTAGCCTTACAGAGCCTTTGTTTTTAGATGGGGTCAGTGACCCACATTTGAAATCTGGAAAGAGAGAAGAAGTAATTCAAAAACTATAAAAAAAAAATGAAGAACAATCGAAAAGTTGCTTATACTTGGCCATTCTATAATATACTAGAAATTAACTTAAAGGTAAATCACTCCTTTAAGGTGTACATTTTTGTGCCCCTTAGGGGGTTATGTAATAAATAGCACTAGGTTTGCCTAGGAGCAGCAACCCATAGCAACCAATCAGCAGGTAGAATTTACTGATCACCCGATTAACAGCAAACCTTTTTATTGGTTGCTATGGGTTTCTGCTACTGGACAAACTCAGTGCCTTTTATTACATAGGCGTAATAGGGGTTAGTGTTTAAGCACCTGCATGGGATGTAAAAATAATTTCTTTCAGTTCTACACTCAACACTCAAACCATCACTAAATTTATATTTGCAGAATAACACAACTTTGTTCTAGCAGTGCAAGTGTCAAATCCAAATTAAGTTTGATTCCAGGCTGCCAGTCAGATGTGAGTTGCATGCATCCGACTCTGCGCCAAGACCCAAAAATCATCTTGTTAAAGAAGCGTTGGTGGCAAGGGACTGTATAAATCATTAAGTGCATACAGTCTTACTCCATAACTTACCACCAAAAGAAAAAAAAGTCATTTTTGTAAATCAAGTGCTGTGAAACCTAACTCATTAGTATGGAAATTAAGGATTTCAATCAATTTACAATTTGTTGTAATAATTCTTCTATTGTACTTAATATTTATAGCTGCGGTTTCGGGGAAGCTGCAAAGCTCAGATTTCTCAGTCATTTCTCATTAGAATAAGCAATGGTTCAGAGATTTGTCATACTATTCCTGGAATCTTTGACATGTAAGTGTAGCCAAAAACGGCTGGGCTCTGTAAGGGGCATGTTATACAATGTTTTTCTGTATTATTAATATTAATTATAGGGCTGATACATTTTCAGAATAAAATATGTGTAGTCAAGCATTCATGGGAAGGAGTTTAAACATAAACAATATTCTTAACTATACAAACAAATGTAACAGTTTATCTATCTATCTAAGTACATAAATGTCTTTTGAATGGGGCAAACTGCTTAGAATGGCTAATTATAGGCAGCTTTTCAATTGGTCTTCATTATTTTTTTTTTTATAGTTTTCGAATGATTTGTAGTGATGGGCGAATTTGTCCCGTTTCACTTTGCCATGAATTTCGCAAATTCGCGAACCTGGCGAAAAATTCACGAAACGGCGATTTTGACGCCCGCACCAATTCACCAGCGTCAACTTTTTTAGCCTTTTTCTTCTGATTTTTTCCAGCTTTCAAATAAGGGTCACTGAAGCCAATTAAAAGCAAATGCTCTGTAAGGCTTTACAATTATTGTTATTGCTACTTTTAATGACTCATATCTCTATTCAGGTCTCTCCTATTCATATTCCAGTCTCACATTCAAATCCATGCACAGTAGCAAGGGTAATTTGGACCCTAGCAACCATATTGCTGAAATTGTGAATGGGAGAGCTGCTGAATAAAAAGCTTAACAACTCCAAAACTAAAAATGCAAACCATTGTCTGAGATCTACATCAGTGGCGTAACTAGATATTACTGGGCCCCACAGCAAATTATTTTTCAGGCCCCCAAAATGTTTAGCGGTTGACTTGTTTCTCCAATATTTATTGAAATTGTATATGAATTAGGGCCTCGTGGGTCCCCTATACCTCCTGGGCCCCCCTGCAGCCGCAGGGTCTGCTTCCTCTATAGTTACGCCCCTGATCTACATCATACTAACGGTTTATTTAAAAGTGAACAACCCCTTTAAGGGCAGAGACACACGTGAAGATTCAGGGAGATTAGTCGCCCATCGACAAATAGCCTCTTCTTCGGGCTCTTAACTCCCCTAAATGCCTTCCCGTTGGCTAGAATATAAATCGCCGACGGGATGGCACTCAGAACGCTTTGGCTTTCCGAAGTCGCCCAAAGTTTCCTTGTGAGTCAACTTTGGACGACTTCGGAAAAGGAAACACTCCGAGTGCCATCCCGCCGTCAATTTACATTCTAGCCAGCTGGAAGGCAGTTCGGGGAGATTAATCGCCCGAAAACGAGGCGTGTTTGTCGCTGGGCAACTAATCTCCCCGAATCTTCACATGTGTCTCTGCCCTAAAGAGGTATGGATGCCAGATGATTCCTTAAACCTATAAAACATGTATTTTGCATAGATGATAGTAATATTCTTATATGCTGTGAGTTTTATGGCAGGGGATCTTACAGGCACTCACCTGTGTAAAGCAAGCTGAGTTGCTTAATTTGTGTTAGGATGAATAAATTCTGGTTCATGATACCATGACAAATTACATCTGATGCCTTGGGAGGCATAATTCAACTGGGTTCTTGGTACAAAAATGAATAACTATTCTCTTGGTGCCACATTGTTGTGATTAGATGGTTCATATGACACAAGAGCTGAACCTTGTCTTTGAAAGGGGATATCAACCAAAAAAATAATTTTTTGCTTAAAGAAAGAAAACACAATTCAAAGCAACTTTAAAATATACATTCATTACAAATGTTCTATGGTTTTCAAGTTATTTGTATATGTATTGCTATTAAAAGCAGCGTGTGTCCCTTTCTATTGGATGATTTCTTGGACATATCAAAGGCTATTGTGATACTAAACTCTATAGTTAGTATAGGTATGGGTATAAAGAATTTATGTGAAAGTAGGGAGGGGTGTGTGTATGGATGCTGGGTTTTTATTTGGAAGGGTTGAACATGATGGACTTTGTCTTTTTTTCAACCCGATTTAAATATGCAACTATGTAACTATGTTGGAAGGCCCCATACCTGGGCTGATAAGCTGCTGAATCGGACTAAAGGACCCAAATCAGCAGCTTCTGAAAAAGGCAGGATCCTGGCTGAATCCCAAACCCAATCCTGGATTTAGTGCATCCCTACTTTAATCTTTAATCTAATCTGTATGGCCACCTTAAAACAAGCCAGCTGATAAAAGGGTGGTTCCCTTTATGTTAAATGTTAGTATGTTATAGAATGGCTAATTCTAAGCAACTTTCCAATTGGTCTACATCTTTTCTAAATTTAAGTTTTTTAATTATTTCGCTTCTTCTTCTGATTCTTTCCAGCTTCCTAATGGGGGTCACTGACCCCATCTAAAAACCAAATGCACTGTAACGCTACAAATGTAATGTTATTGCTACTTGTAATTCCTCATCTTTCTATGCAGGACCTCTCCTATTCATATTTCAGTCTCTCATTCAAATCAGTGCATGGTTGCTATGGTAATTCATACCCTAGCAACCAGATTGCTGAAATTGCAAACTGGAGAGCTGTTGAATAAAAAAAATAAATAACTCAATAACCCCAAATAATAAAAAATGAAAACCAATTGTAAATTGTCTCAGAATATCACTCTCTACATCATACTAACAGGTCATTTAAAGATGAAGAACCCATTTAACATACTGGTCTTTGCTGAGGAACTAAGACTTTTGCAACATTGTAACAAACAGAAGTTAAGCAAATGCTGCTTTCATAGCAACTGTTTTTACAAATAACCTTTAAAACATTTTGAATCGTTGAACATTTTGTTTGGGGTTGCCTTGCCTTTTAAGTTAGTGATGGTTGAATATGTCCCATTTCACAGAAAAATTCCCTGTGAAATTCGCGTAACCGAAAAATTCACGAAATGACGCCCACATCAGTTCTGACGATCGCGTCACTTTTGACACTGGCGTTAAAGTCAATGGGTGTCCGAATAATGTTAAAGAACAGCAGTTTCGACGTGAGCGACTTTTCCAACGCGAGTCCAAAAATTTTTGATGCCGGCGAATTTTCAGGGCTGTTTCGCGAATTTATTCACCGGCGGCAAAACACAGAAATTCACCACGAATTCGCCCATGGCGAATTTATTTGCCCATCACTAGTAGAAGTATAGCTCAAAGTCTGTAGGGGGGGATCAGTGTACACTGTCGGTAGAGACACCTCTGCCACGTTAAAGGACCAGCAATGTAAAAAAAAATTTAAAAAAAGTTTGTTTGAATAGAATGAGAAAAAAAAACACCAAGACAAATGTAACTTTAAAATTGCAAAGTCTTTATTAAAAAAATAACTTACAGATTCTCCGCTTGCGCTCCTCTTCAGAAAAGGCGACAGGGCGACGATCCATAGTGCGGAGCTCGATTTCTTCTCCCTGCCTTCTGTAGGAGATATCCAGGGAGGAGAAATCGAGCGCCGCACAATGGATCATCGTCCTGTCGGCTTTTCTGAAGAGGAGCGCAAGCGGAGTTTCGGTAAGTAATTTTTTAATAAAGACTTTTTAAGATTTTAGAGTTACATATGTCTTGGTGTTTTTTTTTCATTCTATACAAACAAATTTTTTGTAAAACATTTTTTGACGTTACTGGTCCTTTAAGAGACAGAATACCCTTTGTTTAAACAGCATGTCACTTTAAGTGCCAGAATGCCCCCCATCTGGTGATAAACAGCAGGGTCTGTGTCACTTTGAGTGAAAAGATGCCACAGAAAGTATCAGTCTGCTTTCATTATTCTAACATCATTGGCACACTATTATAGTTTGCTAGACTAGGGCTAACATTGGCCACATTACATCACAACCCTGAATATATGATTATTGGCAGTGTTATTAAAGGAGCATTTCCATATAAGTGCATAAAACTTACTTTCCTCCTGAGAAAGGCTGAACCTGAGCACTTGCACAGCTTTGTAATTCACATATGACCTTGATAGTTTGCATTGGTTCTAAAGTTTTATTACAGTTTATAAAGAGAAAATAAGAAAAATCTCCTCATCTAGAGATGCAGCTGACCTCCTATTCCCTTGCTCCTCTAACATCGGCATACATTTATTGTTTTCATCTCCATGTTCCCCATTTGTTGCTTTTTTTTAATGCTATTTCCACTTGCTCCCATCTATTGAGCTATTTCTTCCATTTGCCCAGTCTAGCCAGCTCATTCTCTTCTTATATTTTTTTTTTGCACTGACAGTGTTCCCATCAGGCCATTGATTTGCGTTGCTGAATATCTCTAATATGACCTATCTTGCTTTTCCTTATCTGTAGCATTCAGATTGCCGATAGATTGTGCTAAAGGGGAAATGTATTCCACTTGTGTCCTCTCCAATAGAATATTTACTGCTTTGATCAGGGGATAGACTCCCTCAATATCTCAAGCTCACCTTTATAGCAATGCTCTGGGAGAAAGGATTTCTTTTTACATGCCAGACGGAGCTGTGTGTTCAATAATGGATTATTAGAGGGATATCCATAACTATATCGGGGTTAATAGTACTCTATATCAAAGTGTCATTTCTCACTCATTCACTAGTTTGCTATTTGAGAACCATATTATTTTAAAGCTACTAATGAGTGTTAAAGGTAAATAATACCTCCATTTAAACCAGGGGTGCCCAAACTTTGTGCATTGAGGAGGGGCGATCCTACCCAATTTGCCGCCCTAGGCGGCCTTAGCTTTTGCCGCCCCCACATCGCTAGTGCATAGAGCACAATTTCGCTCTCTGCACTAGAAGAGCCGAATTTCCGGGTTTAAATCCGGAGATTCGGCTCTTAGTTACCAGGAGCGGCATTTTTGCCGTCCCTGGCAACCAGGGGGGGGCGCTGCCGCCTGAGGCGAGTTCCTCAACTCGCCTCATTGGCGGAGCGACCCTGGCAACGAGGGTGAGGTGAAAATGTATGGGGGCAATCGACAATCTTTGAACAATTAACATTAAATTACAGGAATCGAGTAATCGTAGCAGTAATATTTGGGCACATTAGTGAAATGAACTGCCACTTGGTATTTACTGCTGCCTGTGTGCTGAAGAAGTTAGCAATAGACAGATATGGGATCCGTTATCTGGCCACCTCCCATGATAGGGTTCGAGATCGCCACAGTCCTCTAGAGTGAAATTCCGCCACTCTCCATTCATTTCTATGGGATTTTTAAAAGCGTATTCATCAATGGGTGAAAGTGAAAGTTCATCCTTTGATAAATATGCCTTTCAAGATCCCATAGAAATGAATGGATAGTGGCGGAATTTCACCCTAGCGGACTGAGGCGATCTCTAACTTAACTCTTCGATAAATATGTCCCTATAGACTCCATTTTATTCAAATAATCCAAATTTTCATTTTAATTTTCCTCTGTAATAATAAAACAGTACCATGTACCTTATCCAAACTAAAATATAATTAATCCTTATTGGAAGCAAAACCAACCTATTGGGTTTATTTAATGTTTACATTATTTTCTAGTAGACTTAAGGTGCGAAGATCCAAATTATGAAAAGATCCATTTTCCAGAAAACCCCAGGTCCCAAGAATTCTGGATAACAAGTCTCATGCGAGTATATAGACACAGCAAGCTATGTTTCTGTGCCACAGTTCTGTAATAGCACCATTGCACCGCAGCATGCAAAATATTTATCTCCTGTGTGCTAACAAATCAATTAGCAATATTCTCAGAACAAAAAAACAAACAAAGGAAACGGCAATTTCGATCTTTAATCATTGTACAAGTTCTGCTCACTCAGCAGGTTCCCACTCCTAACCACTGGTAGTGGCCCTTTTATCTCGATAGACAGAGTCTTAGGAAAACCAAACGTGATATTTTTTAATAGATACAGAGCTAAATAGATGGCTTAGGAAATAAGTCCCTTGTTTGATACAACTCAAATTAACTGCCAGCAGAAGGATTGCCAGAGAATCCTGTAATCATGGAGTTCTTGATCACTGGGTGAAATCTGAGTGGCATGTCCAGGATGCAGACGTTATATCCTCTGATACACAGTACTGTATGTAATGAAGGCAATAGCCAAGTGCATGCACTCTTAGGGTAAGGCCACACTGGGCGTTTTGGGGAGATTTGATCGCCTGGCGACTAATCGCCTCGTCTTTGCGGCAACCAATCTCCCCAAACGCCTTCCCTCACTCTGCGCCGGCTAAAATGAAAAAAACGCCGGTGCTAATCACACGCGGCGGTTTGTTTTCCTCACAAGGAAACTTCGGGCGACTTCGGAAAACAATTTTTTTTTTCATTTTAGCCGGCGCAGAGTGAGGGAAGGCGTTGCCGCAAAGACCCTTAGGCTATGGGCACACACAGGCTGTTGCCAGCCTGAGTAATTTTGCAGGCTGAGAGAAGCAGATCTGCTCAGTGCTCCTGCCCCATTGACTTGAATCTGATCAGCCTGTCAGGCCGAGGTCACCCAATTAAACTATGGTCTATGGCCAACTTAAGACCTTGCAGTGAGCACCAATTCTGTTTTTTTCAAGGTTCCCTTGTACATTGCACCCTGTACATTATGGAACACCAATACCAATTACACCTACAGTATTTAGCGGATACCAATTACACCTACAGTATTTAGCTGATACCAGTTACACCTACAGTATTTAGCTGATACCAGTTACACCTACAGTATTTAGCTGATACCAGTTACACCTACAGTATTTAGCTGATACCAATTACACCTACAGTATTTAGCTGATACCAATTACACCTACAGTATTTAGCTGATACCAGTTACACCTACAGTATTTAGCTGATACCAATTACACCTACAGTATTTAGCTGATACCAATTACACCTACAGTATTTAGCTGATACCAGTTACACCTACAGTATTTAGCTGATACCAGTTACACCTACAGTATTTAGCTGATACCAGGTACACCTACAGTATTTAGCTGATACCAATTACACCTACACTATTTAGCTGATACCAGGTACACCTACAGTATTTAGCTGATACCAATTACACCTACAGTATTTAGCTGATACCAATTACACCTACAGTATTTAGCTGATACCAGTTGTACCTACAGTATTTAGCTGATACCAGTTACACCTACAGTATTTAGCTGATACCAATTACACCTACATTATTTAGCTGATACCAGTTGTGTCTACAGTATTTAACTGATAACTGTTGCACATACAGTATTTAGCTTATATTATCGGCTCTTTATGTTGCACTAAGTTGGCTGCTGTCAATTTTATGAAAAAGTCCATTCATCAAATGTACTTGTATCAACATACACTTTTTCACTTTTATATAGTTAAACTGGCTGCAATTGCCTTCTTCATGTCTCCAGTTCCGAATGTACACGTAGTTATGAGAACAAATGATTTCGTAATGGTCTTTTGTGTTCTATCTACTCAAAATAAATAATTAAAGGGAAGAAGAGAATTTGCCTTTCCCATAATTTATGAGTGGCATAAAGCTCATACGGTGTGAGGAATGGCGCCATGTATCTGAGCATACACCTGCAGGCCTACGTGTGATTAAACATCATTTATTTTGACACATTAATGTATTGTTGTAGAGGCAGACTGATCTAAATGCATTCTAGCTCTTAAGTAAATGGCATGTGGTGCTGAAATGAAGGAAAAGGAGTCTACAAATGGTTTACCCTTTCCCTACTGGGCGCAGAATTAGCACTGAGCGGCAATGACTGGGTTAAAATGGCAGCTTGAGACTTATATATTGCATATGCTAGTGCCTAAAGGGGATGTCCACCTTCATATTAATTTTTAGTTGTGTTATAGGTGGATGTAGTCTGCCTATAGCCAAATCCATAATTTTTTTAATGTAATTGTAATCATTTAAAAATCACATTTTTAATGGAATAGTCTCAGCAAATTTTTGCTTTGATTTTCCCGAATCTCAGAAAAATCCTGATTTGTATTCCATTAGGCATTCACAGAGCTACACCTTCCTATACCTTTGAACATACAAAATTCAAATTTAACGCAGCCAGATAATTATAAACACGGGGAAAATTTCTACCTGTGCAGTAACCAATGGCAAAGCTGCAGGTGCCTAGTCATTGATTGGTTGCTATGGGTTCTGCCCATGTGAAAATTCACTAGTATTTATAAATGAACCCCACTGGGTAATTCATCCAGGCAGTTATCTATGGCAAATTATTGCTTTCATTGTTCAACCTGCAGCTGGCTTTAAAAATTCAATCACTGATAAATTGGTGTTACTATGGGTTATTGCCCATGTGCTAAATGGCCCAGTGTTTATACCTGGCAATCTAGAAAAAATGTATCTTTATTTATGGTGTCTAGTGATGTCATCAGTTTTAATCTTAATGATGTCACTTGTCCAATGACACACTGAAACCTTCTAAAAAAAATGAATGTACCCACTGCGGAAACACATGAGGATATTAGAAGTGACCACAGAGTTCTGTAACCTGTATAATAGCATAGCAGCCTTCTGCCCTTATATAACATGGAGCTCCTAGATGATTTATAATATTCTCGTACTTTGCAATAGGAGGGTACATTACATTACATAGCTACACGGGCTGAAAAAAAAGTCCATTAAAGGAGAAGAAATTAAGTAAGTTTTATCAGAAAGGTCTATATAAATACACCAGTAACCCCTCAAAGTAATGCTGCTCTGAGTCCTCTGTCAAAAGAAACACAGCATTTCTTTCCTTCTATTGTGTACACATGGGCTTCTCTATCAGACTTCCTGCCTTCAGTTTAAACCTCCAGAGCTAGGGCTTGAGCATGCTCAGTTTGCTCCTCTCCCCCTCCCTCCTCCCCTCCCTGCTATAATCTGAGCCCAGAGCTATGAGTGAGCAGGGAAACTCAGGCAGGAAGTGATGTCACACCAAGAAAATATGGCAGCTGCTATCCTAAACAAACCGAGAGAGCTTCCAGAGCTGTTTACACAGTTATGGTAAAGCATTCTGCATAATAAATATAGTGTTATAGCTTGCACTATTGTGGCTAATCTATTGGCAATAAACTGCTTTGCTAGCTTTCCTTCTCCTTTAAATTAATCTCCTAATGTATCCCCTGGCATAACTGATCTGAAGTAGAATAAAAACACTTGACACACCTGTCTGTAAAAATTGTGTAAATATATGTATATCTACATATACAGTATATATACAAAACTTGCTGTAGCCCTGAATATTATAGCTGCTCAAGAAGACATCCGAGCCCCTACCTGCCATGACAACATCACCCGGCAGATCATTCCAGAGGCTGATGTGAAGCGCTGAGCTCATTATCATTGAAAACATTTCCTGCAACTTCACACATTGGACTCACATTAAGAATGTATTTCCTGTCTGACTAATGGCTCCTTCTGTGTGGGCATGTGATACAGTGATGTGCTCTCTTTATTATGCATATTCATCACTACTATAAAAAGCAGCCTGCACCTGTTGGTGAATTGGCGATGTCCCTGCGGGTGGCAACGCTGACGAAAAGTCGCTAGCGTTAGCCACTTCTCCCTTTAGTGAATCTGCCCCTAGACTGTAAGCTTTTGTGAGCAAGGCCTTCCCCCTATGGTCTCCTAACAATATCCAATTAAAACTGTAAATCCATTTTGGTGAAATGTTTTGTCTGTACAGGTGTCCGATCTATTACCCAGAATGCTTGGGACCCGGGGATTTCCGGATAAGGGGTCTTTCCATAATTTGTGTCACCATTCTTTAAGGCTACTAGAAAACCATTTAAACATTATTAAAACCCAGTATTACCGTTTTGCCACGAATAAGGATTAATTATATCTTAATTGGGATAAGGTACAAGGTACTGTTTTATTAGAACTGAGAAAAAGGAAATCATTTAAATATAATTATTATTTCATTAAACTGGAGTCTATGGGAGATGACCTTCCCATAATTTGTAGTTTTTAGGATAAGGGGTTTCTGGACAACAGATCCCATACCTATATATGTAAGTGCTACAGGGAACAATTGCATTATAGAAATAACAATAATAATAAATACTAATAATATGTGTGTGTTTATCAGTGTGTATGTGTGTGTATATACTGATTTTATTATCTTCTGTGGCATTAGGAAAGTTCTTTAATAAGTGCAGCCTTGACAAAGAAAGCTCCTGCAGCAATTAGTCCAGTCCTTCAGTTGGTATTAAAGGGACAATATTCACCCCTAAAATAAGTCGTTTATTACTCCTTAAGGTTCATGGCAAACGTATGCTAAAGTGCTAGATCATATATGATAGGGGGAAGTCATATTGCCCCTAGACCTCAAGGTTTTCTGTTTGTCTACTTTTAATTATGCTGAGTAAAAAATGGCAGAATAATACACAACTCATCGTCAGACTTCACTGTGTAAAAAACAGAGTAAAATGTGACTTCTGCCAGAAGCAATGTAAAATAATGGGTGCAAACCTGGCGTGAAAGTACACACGCTATGCAATTTTTACACCGTTTTTTGGCAAATTTCGTTTTACACAGCATGATAGATATCCTTATATTGTTTGTAATGTAACCATTACATTATGTCTAGAATGTTCTGTTCCGCTATACTGAACATAATTAGGCAAATAACATTCTCAGCTTTAACAAGAAGGCCACACAAATCTCTGTTTAAACTGAGGAGAATTAGCTTTAATGATTCCGTTATGTTGATAAAATTAAAACAAAGGTTGCTGAAGAGAAACATTGTATAAGCATCCTCTTAACACGGCTACAGACTTGTTTTAGCCCTTATTTCAATTGTCTCGGGTTCCTTTTAATACTCGATACTTTCATAGACCTAGAGCTCCAAGATTCAGTTGGGAGTTAAAGCTCAGCACTGTTGCTGAGCTCTAACACCCCAGATCAAAGAATGGAGTCCAACTGCCTGAGCAGAAAACACCTTGATAAATGTCTCTACTGTATAAACACTTTCACATTCATAATTCATAACCGGGGAAAATACAAAACCTCTGGGAATCCCAGTTCATTATTAAGTGTGTAGCACTCATGTTCTGAATATACACCTACAAAAAAGATCACTAACGTGGGCTGCACTTGTACGCGCAAGGCCCCATATAAAGATTTCAGACTGGTGTCATTGTTGTAATTGGTTGCATCCACTCAACACATTGCAGTGTCTGCAGACTAAAGTAAAATGTTCTTTAGAAAGTGCTGCTATCATTTTATATAGGTACAATATATATTCACTAGAGCACTATAATAAAATAGGACATTTATGGGTGCAATCATCAAGCAATGCTTTTCAGTTTGGTAATTCTTCCTTTAGATTCCCATCGTTTTGCCGAGTTCCAAGTTCTGTAACTGAATAGAAATCAGTCACTTGCTAACAAACACCCCCCCCCCAACACGTCTTCTTAAATGTTTTGCACTTAATACACAGGGAGCTGAACAAATGTACAGAAATAGTAATTATAGCACGGTGTCATTTGAAAGAAGACCAGACGGATAATGAATGGCCTACATTATATTCGGCGTTGCAGCCTTAAATGTGGATGTAAAATCCGAAAATGCGTTAGCCATTAATTAGCTTTTAAATGGTTAGTCTTTCCTTAGCCCATTGGTTGTACAGTGCAAGAGCGGCACTCGTATTTCATGCGACTTAATGAAAGTGCTGGAGACGTTAAGTAAGCTGCACAAGTTAGCGCAAATAACATAACAGGCATACAGAATATTCTCCTTATTATGGAGCTCTTAGCAAGCAAAAGAGGAGCAATCAGGGATTTATCTTAGTATGTGAGATAAATATCAAACCTGGCTGTTTATTTCCAGATCAGAATATTGATGCTTCAGCTCAGCCCTATCGCCACTCGAATGCCAGAATCAGTATTTTCAGCTCATTTTATAGCTGTTGATTAGTTGCTGTTATTTACAATTGTTCGTTTAATTGAATGCTTGACCAGTTCTGGAGACCAAAGCCCTGTGCTGGATGAAAGAGTGATCAGCAATCCATCAACTAACACTCCAAAATATCATGCCGCTTAATTTAAAACAAGTCTAACCCCTTCTTGGGTCAGTTCTTGTTGCATTAGCCAAAGAGAATGTTAAGATATTGCTCAGTGATACTCGCTGGAATAACCCGTGGTCGGTGCAGTTTTCTGCTAATATGAGCACCACATGGGGATGCCTAACTTTTGGAACCCCCAAGTATAAAATGACTTTCCTTCTCCTTTAAGTTAACTTTTGGTATGTTACAGAATGGCCAAATCCAAGCAACTTTTCAATTGGTATTCGTTATTTATTTTCTATATTTTCTTTAAATGATTTGATTTGCCGCCTTCTTCTGGCTCTTTCCATCTTTTGAAAGGGGATCACTGATCCCATCCAAAAAACGAATGCTCTTTGAAGCTAAACTTTATTGTTATTGCTACTTTTTATTACTCATCTTGCTATTCAGGCTGTCTTCTATTCATATTCTACTCTCTTATTCAAATCAATGCATGCTAGGGGAGTTTGAACCCTAGCAACCAAATTGCTGAAATTGCAAACTGGAGAGTTGCTGAAAAAAAGCTAAATAACTCAAAGAACACAATTAATAAAAAATAAAAACCAATTGCAAATTGTCTCAGAATATCACTCTCTAAATCATACTAAGGGGCCGATTCACTAACTTCGAGTGAAGGATTCGAAGTTAAAATTCGATAGTCGAAGTACTGTCTCTTTAAAAAAAACTTCGACCCCCTAGTTCGCCATCTAAAAGCTACCGAAGTCAATGTTAGCCTATGGGGAAGGTCCCCATAGGCTTGGCTAACTTTTTTTGATCGAAGGATATTCCTTCGATCGTTGGATTAAAATCCTTTGAATCATTCGATTCGAAGGATTTAATCGTTCGATCGAAGGATTTAATCGTTCGATCGAAGGAATAATCCTTCGATCGTTCGATCGAACTATCTGCGCTAAATCGTTTGACTTCGATATTCGAAGTCGAAGGATTTTAGTTCCTAGTCGAACATCGAGGGTTAATTAACCCTCGATATTTGACCCTTAGTGAATCGGCCCCTTAAAGTTAATTTAAAGGAGAAGGAAAGGCAAAATTCATGCACTCATCTCCCTCTAAAGTACTCACTTTGATGACCTTAAACGCTATATTTTCTTGAACAACCAGTTCAAAGCAAATTATTCATTGGCTGCTAAGGCTTTACACCCAAATGCATTGTTGGACTTGTTTGTGTATACTTCCCTTTAATAATGTCCTTCCTGGGCAGAAGATGTAGGACCTTTAATGGTGACCAGGACACAATCAGTATTATTAGATGGTGAGGACTTGTTTGTGTGTGTTGACCAATACTGATTGTTATTTCATACCTCTTGATGTTAATTCATATCGTGTAGAGGTGTATTTATACATTGAGAGCTTGTGATGAGGAGGAGGAAGAAGGGTTATCAGTATGGAAACTTGTGGCTCTCATTCTGAACAAGGAGTAGAAAGTTATGGAACTGAGCTGCATTCTATGATAGCTCCCTAGACATCACCTTCATCTCCCCACTTGTGACTGCCTCTAGGGACTTATAAATATTCATTGAAAGAGATGGGCTTTTTGAATAGCTGCAGACTGCACTATAGAGATGCTAAATATACCATTGCTTTTATTTCTTTCGGGTGACAGTTTTAATTTTTTTTTTTTGTATTTTTAATTTTTAGATTATCCCAGCTATCACCAGCGCAACCTTATTTGTATAGTATGACAGTTGCTAAAAGCTTCAAAGAGCTTGAATTGAAAACATTGCACAATTTAGACTTGAAATATAATTTAAACATGAAAAATAAAATAGCATTGAACGCAGAAAATAAACCTCCCCTGGACTTCTCTAGAAGTTCTCCAGGTTTTAGCTGACAATTATTTTCACTTGCACTTTATAAGATTCGGTTTGGAAAACCTCAATTCGAATGAAATTTTTTCCGCAACCTTCTGGAATCACAGTTTTGAAGTTAACTGCATTTACCCCTTTTCTCGACGGGCTTTTCTTTGCCGAAAGAAAATATCATTGAAGTATTACTGAAAATTATTATTTTACCCAGCTAGAAAATATACATTTCTTGCTGCTGAAATTTACCGAAACCCATAACCAGTGATTATAATGTCACTTGAAATAAAGCTTTGCGCATATGTAACTAAAGATATTTGCTTCCACCATTTGGCCCATCCTGCCTCCTGTTTCAAATCGGGTTCAGTGTGGTTGTTGACACAGAGAAACCCTGGTGCTACCTCCAAGGGGTCATTTACAACATGCAATTGCAATGCAATTTCAGATGCAATCACACCCATAATGCAGCATTTTCCCCCATAATTCCAGCATAGTTGTGGTTGCCACTAGGACGTACTTTCTCTTGCGCTTTGGTGCAAATCAGACACATAGTTACATAGTTAAATTGGGTTGAAAGAAGACAAAGTCCATCAAGTTCAACCCCTCCAAATGAAAACCCAGCATCCATACACACACCCCTCCCTACTTTTAATTAAATTCTATATACCCATACCTATACTAACTATAGAGCTTAGTATCACAATAGCCTTTGATATTATGGGGCCGATTCATGAAGCTCGAGTGAAGGATTCGAATTAAAAAAACTTCGAATTTCGAAGTATTTTTTGGGTACTTCGACCATCGAATTGGTTAAATTCGATCGAATTCGAACGATTCGAACGATTCGAAGTAAAAATCGTTCGACTATTCGACCATTCGATAGTCGAAGTACTGTCTCTTTAAAAAATACTTCGACCACCTACTTCGGTAGATAAAACCTACCGAAGTCAATGTTAGCCTATGGGGAAGGTCCTCATAGGCTTGCCTGTGATTTTTTGATCGAAGGATTTTCCTTCGATCGTTGGATTAAAATCCTTCGAATCGTTCGATTCGAAGGATTTAATCGTTCCTTCGATCGATCGCAGGATTTGCGCAAAATCGTTCGACTTCGATATAGTTCCCAGTCGAATATCGAGGGTTAATTAACCCTCGATATTCGACTCTTGATGAATCGGCCCCTATGTCTGTCCAAAAAATCATCCAAGCCATTCTTAAAGGCATTAACTGAATCAGCCATCACAACATCACCCGGCAGTGCATTCCACAACCTCACTGTCCTGACTGTGAAGAACCCCCTACGTTGCTTCAAATGAAAGTTCTTTTCTTCTAGTCTAAAGGGGTGGCCTCTGGTACGGTGATCCTCTTTATGGGTAAAAAGGTCCCCTGCTATTTGTCTATAATGTCCTCTAATATACTTGTAAAGTGTAATCATGTCCCCTCGCAAGCACCTTTTTTCCAGAGAAAACAACCCCAACCTTGACAGTCTCCCCTCATAATGTAAGTCTTCCGTCCCCCTAACCAATTTAGTTGCACTTAGTCTCTGCACTCTCTCCAGCTCATTTATATCCCTCTTAAGGACTGGAGTCCAAAACTGCACTGCATACTCCAGATGAGGCCTTACCAGGGACCTATAAAGAGGCATAATTATGTTTTCATCCCTTGAGTTAATGCCCTTTTTTATGCAAGACAGAACTTTATTTGCTTTAGTAGCCACAGAATGACACTGCCCAGAATTAGACAACGTGTTATCTACAAAGACCCCTAGATCCTTCTCATTTAAGGAAACTCCCAACACACTGCCATTTAGTGTATAACTTGCATTTATATTATTTTTGCCAAAGTGCATAACCTGCATTTATCAACATTGAACCTCATTTTCCAGTTTGCTGCCCAATTTTCCAATTTAGTCAAATCACTCTGCACATGTGAGCAAGTGCAAGGCGTGCCTTTTGACACAAGAAAATGTTTTTTTTCTGAGCATAGACTACAGGAAAATTGCACTTTAAGGGTTTGTTTACATTTAAATGAATAAAGTATGATATAGAGAATTATATTCTGAGACAATTTGCAATTGTTTTGCATTTTTTATTATTTGTGGCTTTTGAATTATTGAGCTTTTTATGCAGAAGCTTTCCAGTTTGCATTTTCAGCAATCCGGTGGCTAGGGTCTGAATTTACCTACAGTAGCAACTGTGCACTAATTTGAATAGGATACTGGAATATAAATAGGAAAGAGCCTGAATAGAAAGATGAGTAATGAAAAGTAGCAAAAACAATACATTTGTAACCTCAAAGAGCATTTGTTTTTTTTTTAGATGGAGTCAGTGACTTTTGTTTGAAAGTTGGAAAGACTCAGAAGAAGAAGACAAATAATTAAAGGATTTGTTCAGTGTAAAAATAAAAATGGGTAAATAGATTTATGCAAAATAGGTAATGTTTTCAATACAGTTAGTTAGTCAAAAATGTAATGTATAAAGGTTTAAGTGACTGGATGTCACATAATAGCCAGAACACAACTTTCTGCTTTGCAGCTCTTTTTAGTCAGTAATGACTTAATTACCCATATGGTGGGTAGTGATGGGCGAATTTATTTGGCAGGAGCAAATTCTCAGCAAATTCCTGTGATCCGGCGCCGGCATGAATTGTTTCGCCGTTGCGCAAATTTCATTTTTCGGCGAAGTGAAACGGCCCAAATTCGCCGATTACTAATGGTGGGCCATATGGGACATAACCGTTTGCTTTTGAATCAGAGCTGCATGCTAAGGGTCAGGATAAGGATTTTCGAGTTTATTTTTTTGGTCAAAATTCACATTTTCGGGTTTAAAAATCTAAAATTTAATTTTTTTCTAAAAAACTAAACTTTTTGGAGATTTATATAGCCATTTATTATACCCATACCCTGGAAATAGTTTAAATCCAATAATATACCATCTAAAACCTGTCAAGGTCATGTATTAGTCAATATCAGAGGTCCCTTGAACCATTTGCAGATGTTAATAGCCTTCATGATATTCAAGTTTTTTTGGAGGGTTTTCAATTCGACCAATTCGAGTTTTTCCCATGCAATTTTTCTTTTTAAATTAGAAACCATTCAAGTTGTGAGATAATTCAAGTTCTTTCAAGGTATATAAAACTCTAAAATTCGACCTTTGATGACCCCCTTTAATTGTTTTAAAGTAATAAATAATATAATGCAGTGTTGTCCTGCACTGGTAAAACTTCTGTGTTTGCTTCAGAATCACTACTATTGTTTATATAAATAAGCTGCTGTGTAGCCATGGGGGCAACCATTTAAAAAACAAAAGTCTCAGGTTACCCAGCAGATAAGCTCTGTGGAACATAATGATGTTATCTGTTATCCACTATTTAACCTGTGCCATATAGGCTTTTTTCAATTTCCGCCATTGCTACACAGCAGCTTGTTTATATGAACTATAGTAGTGTTTCTGAAGTAAACACATCAGTTTTACCAGTGCAGGGCAACAGTACATGATATTTTCATTTTAAAACACTTTCATATTTTTGGTGTTACTGTTCAGGAGTATTTGTTTAAAAAGCCTTTATTTTGCTATTCTTTGGCTTTATGATCAGGACAGTTACAACGTTTCAAGCCACACACCCCTTTGAAGTTGAAGATGACCCCCTCCCCCCCATTGGAGGTAGCTCCAGGGGTTCCACGGTAGCCTGCTTTGGTCTCTGCAGCACACTTGTGCCTATAGAATTGGACGCAGAATTTATAACAACTGGATTTTTTAATAAATGTTCATGCAATGATGTCCTATTTGCATCAAAGTGTAAGTACAACTGTGCGTATTTTGATGCATTGGCTGCAATTGCGTCAGGCACAACTCCCCCTGGTGACCGCAGGAATTATGGGGAAAGGCTGCATTGTGGGTAAAAAACATGGCTATTATGTCCAAGGGGCAGATTTATCAAGGGTCGAAGTGAATTCGAGTGAATTTTCGAAGTAAAAAAATTCAAAATTCAAAGTATTTTTTGGGATACTTCGACCATTGAATAGGATACTACGACATCGATTCGAAGTAAAATAGTTAGAATATTCGACCATTCGATAATCAAAGTACTGTCTCTTTAAATAAAACTTCGACTTCAATACTTCACCAAATTAAACCTGCCGAAGTGCTATGTAAGCCTACGCGGACCTTCTAGAGCAGTTTTCTAAGATTTTTGAAGGATTTAATCGTTGGAACGATTTTACTTAGACCACAAATGGCCAAATTCGATGAAAAAAAACTTCGACTTCGATATTAGAAGTCGAAGTTATTCAATTCGAAATATTTTCAACTTCGAAATTCGACCCTTGATAAATCTGCCCCCAAAAGTGCACCTTGCACACTTCATTTGTTGTAAATGACCTACAGTGTTTCTTCATTTCATTCCTCACTCATCTTGGTCATAATTCATGTTTTTGTTTGGTTTAGTTATTTTCTTGCAGTTTATGAACTAGCAGTCCCTTTCCTACACCACTTAAATATATAAAAAATGATGAGATGCAAGGCAAAGTGATTTCATGCGGCCGGACCTGAGCTTGCAAACAATAAAACCATTTCATCACAAACCATGACAATAACACTCAACAGTAAATTTAAAAGACATTGGCCTGCGAGGAGACTGCCTGGGATCATTAATGACAATATCAAATGTAAGTAATATACTTAATAGCTAAAATCATATAACCAGAGAGGGTGATTTACAAATGGGGACTATAAAGTAGTGCCGCGTGTTCCAACACAAATTGAGTTATAAGCAGAAAATGATAGCTAAGCTGTATTGTGCTTTATGGCTTCAGCCATATCTGCCAACTAACTCTAAACCAAGTTGTAAAGATCCAGCACAATCTTTCTTACTTTTGTTTATCAGTCGTGATCCCAAACTACTGTGTCGGAATGGAAAATGACTAAAATAAACTTTTCAAATATATGTGTTCCTGTATGGGAACCAGGATACAAGGCCAGAAGATGAACAAGCACCGTCAGCACTTTCAAGGGCTCAACTTGAGGATCCCAAAAGGGAGGGAGGCAAGACCACCCAAAATATTGATAGTGGCAACTGGTACTGAATATATTTGTCAAATAACTTCTTTAATATCAATCAGAGTGATGGTTGACTTGAGTTTTTCAAGGAATTGATTTTGATTTGATACAAGACTAGACTACAGATACCCGAGGCCACCAGATACACCATGGAATAGATTTTAATTTAACCGATTCTAAATAATTATTGTACAGAATTTCATTGTGGACTAATATGTGTGAAACAGTAGTGTAAATAGATGTGACTGGGCCCCACAGCAAATTAATTCGAGGGCTCCAAAAAGTTGATATATTCTACCATAATATATATAAACTGCTCATTATTTGAGGGCTTACTGGGCCCTCTATACTCCTGGGCCCCTCTGCAACCGCAGGGTCTGCTTTCTCTGTAGTTACTCCCCTGGTGGGTAAAGGCATTGGTGATGATGATGTACTGTATGTCTAGACTCTAGGCTGTCTACCACATATCAGATTCAAGCTATGTCTCCATTAAAGCTATAGCTTTCCTTCAATTTACCTTGGGCCTGTTTAGTTTTAGTTCTTAGAGGCCAATTCTAAGCAAATGTAGAGCAAAATTATATTTTATGGCCAAGCAAATTCATTGTTGGTTTTAAAAAAAAGCAGCAGCAAGAAAGGTTATAGTCTAATAATTATCTATAGTACAAGTATAGAACATGTTATCCACAATGCTCGGGACCTGGGGTTTTCCGGATAAGGGCTCTTTCTGTAATTTGGACCACCGTACCTTAAGTTTACTAAACAAAATCATTTAAACATTAATTAAATCTAGTGGGGTTGTTTTGCACTAAATAGGGATTGATTATATCTTATTTGGGATCAAGTAAAAGCTACTGTTTTATTATTACAGAGAAAAGGGAAATCATTTTTGAAAATCTGAATTATTTGGATAAAATAGAGTCTATGGGAGATGGCCTTCCCTCAATTAGGAGCTTTCTGTATAACAGGTTTCTGGATAACGGATCCTATACCGTTAGAGCATGTGAAACCATACCTTTAGTAAAGGGCAGTTTGGCTTAAACACTGTTTTCAGTTCAGTTGGTTTCAGATAGATCACCAAAATTAATGAATTTTCCAATTACTTTCTATATTCTGTGGGACCATTTTTTTTAACCGTTTCTTTAACCGTTTCTTTGTCCCTAATAATACATTCATTATGTTTACTCATTGTGCCCCCGTTATAATCAATGAGAAGAGATCTTTGGTATTTCCTGGTGTTTCATTGTTGCTATTTTATGAGGAAAATAAAGGCTCAGGTGGTGAAAACACACGTCAGTGACTAAAGTGTAGTAGGAACAACCCCATTGTTGTTTATTCATGGACTGCGTAGAGAAATGCCATAAAGGAGGTGGTTCACCTTCAAGTTTACATAGTTTACTTAGTATGATTAAGAATGGCCTATTCTAATATTTTTTTCAATTGGTCTCCATTATTTCTTTTTATGTTTTTTTTAATTATTTGCCTTCTTTTTCTGACTCTTTCCAGTTTTCAAATGGGGGTCACTGACCCCATCTAAAAACAAATGCTCTTTAAAAAGAGACAAATGTATTGTTTTTGCTACTTTTTATTACTTATTTTTTTATTCAGGCCTCTCCTATTCATATCCCAGTCTCTTGTGCAAATCAGTGCATGGTTGCTAGGGTAATTTGGACCCCAGCAACCAGATTGGCGAAATTGCAAACTGGAGAGCTGCTGAACAAAAATAACTAAAAAACTGCAATTAATAAAAAATGAAAACCAGCTGCAAATGGTCTCAGAATATCACTCTCTACATCATACTAAAAGTTTACTCAAAGGTGACCAACCCCTTTAATGTTAGAGATTCCAATAAATGAAGCACAATTCTGCAAGAAGGCAGACTTTATTGTCTGTGTAGAGCAGGGCTGATAACCAGTTTGATGCATCAAAGCAACCCGTGTCATGTCAAACCTTCCAGTATTTCTACAGGGAACTTTGACTAAAAAAATGATCTTGTGATATTGATATTAAAAACGTGGTTCACCGTAACTTTTAGTATGTTATAGAATGGCCAATTCTAAGCAACTTTTCAATTGGTCTTCGTTATTTATTTTTTTATGGTTTTGGGGTTATTTGCCTTCTTCTTCTGACTATTTCCAGTTTCCAAATGGGGGTCACTGACCCCATCTAAAAACAAATGCTCTGTAAAGCTAAAATATATTGTTACTGCTACTAATCGTTCTATTCGGGTTGTCTTCTATCCATATTCCAGCCGCTTATTTAAATCAATGCATGGTTGCTAAGGTAATTTGGACCCTAGCAACCAAATTGCTGAAATTGCAAATTGGAGACCTGTTGAATAAAAAGCTAAATAACTCGAGAACCACAAATAATAAAAAATGAAAACCAATTGCAAGGGTCTCAGAATAGCAGTCCCTACATCATACCAAAAGTTAATCAAAAGGTGAGCAACCCCTTTAATATATGATATTGTGGTAATATTGCCCACCGAAGATGGGCATATTGGGGGAAAGATCCACTCATTGGGCGACCTTGCCAAATGAACAGATCTTATAGGGGCCGATTCACTAAGGGTCGAATATCGAGGGTTAATTAATCCTCGATATTCGACTAGGAACTAAAATACTTCGACTTCGAATATCGAAGTCGAAGGATTTAGCGCAGATAGTTCGATCGAAGGATAATTCCTTCAATCGAACGATTAAATCCTTCGAATCGAACGATTCGAAGGATTTAAATCCAACGATTGAAGGAATATCCTTCGATCAAAAAAAGTTAGCCAAGCCTATGGGGACCTTCCCCATAGGCTAACATTGACTTCGGTAGCTTTTAGATGGCGAACTAGGGGGTCGAATTTTTTTTTAAAGAGACAGTACTTCGACTATCGAATGGTCGAATAGTCGAACGATTTTTAGTTCAAATGCTTCGATTCGAAGTCGTAGTCGTAGTCGAAGGTCGAAGTAGCCCATTCGATGGTCGAAGTAGCCCAAAAAAAACATCGAAATTCAACGTTTTTTAACTTCGAATCCTTCACTCGAAGTTAGTGAATCGGCCCCATAGTGTATGGCTAGCTTTAGCTTTTTTTAGAATGCTCAAAGATGACTTCAATTTTACATGACAAACATCTGACATACAAATGTATATGGGACACATTGGATAACACTGACTTAGAAATAGAGAAACGTATTCTTATTTCTGCAAGAATCATTTCCACTTCAAACTGCTTCTTAAGCAGCCTAGGGCAGAAACGTGTCTCTTTATGTTATAAAGTGCCTTTAAATATATCTGGATCAATGATTTCAATCATTTAAACAATTGTTTATACAATAAAACAAAAATATTAATGTAGGCAAAACATTTGCTAAAACATGGGTGAGAAAAAGGAATTCCCACCAGTGCCAAGTAACTCAGAAGAAAGGTTGAGTTCCATCCCTGTGTAACCACATTGCTTGTGTCTTGTATGTGTATTCTTTACAATTGCTGTCCATGATCATTGGAATTCATTTAACCATTTTACAAATTACCAACAGACTCTATGATCATATGAAAGTGTATTAGTCGGGATTGTTTAACACCGACGAGGCTCTGGTCCTCATGGGAGAATCTTGAAAACCATTGCTTTAGATTAATCATGCATGATCCACATGATCCACGTAGGCAAATTTGCATACAAATGATCAGAGAAGCAAAGGATAATGAAAATGTGATAACATCAAGCACCTACGTAGGTAATAACATTCTCTTAATGTATAATTTCACCCCTTACAACTGTGAATTGGAAAAGGAAAAGGAAAGAGATGGATACATGTTTTTCTTTGCTAGTGTGAAGTCTATTACTGGACCCTTGAGTGAAATTTAATAACAGATTGGATTTTTTGACAGCCAAAGAAAAAAGTATTTTCCCTAGAGCGAATGGTGAACAGCCGCATACAGGTGCTTCAGTGCACATGAAATTTTGTAAACCAGCATTCATATCCACACAGACTATAGCAATTCTAGAGCACTTTTTACACAATGCAACACAATTTCACACTCCTAAAACTAAAGAAAATCAAACATTTTGCCTATTGCTTAAAGTCAGAACTCCTATTCAATACAACATAGTTCATGTCCCAGCAGAAGTAATGTATAAATAGACAGCATTCCAAAATCTTGCCTCATTAAAATAAACTTTATTGAACAAACATCAGCTCCCACTCAATGGTCTGAGCTGATTTGTTTCCATGATAGGCTTTTCAAATGGGAAAAGATTTTGGAGTGCTATATATATATAATCAGAGAAATTCTTCCCCTGTTTTTCTATCTGTGACATTATGCAGCCTGGTTACATACTGGAGAGCCATCCGATTGGCTGGGCGCCCCAGTGCATCCTTGGGAGAGAGGGAGTGCCTGACTTTGGAGCCATTTGTCCAGGGTCTCCAACAGAGCTTAACAGGGCCAGAACCAGTTGGTGTGAGACTTTCCAGTGTAGAGAAGCTGCTGTGTCACTAAATGTACAGATAGAGCCCATCCTGTTCCCTGCCAAGCTGCTAGAGACTCAGGAGGTGAAAGGTGCCACTGGTGAGATTGATCCTGCTGCAGAGCTACCTGTAATCTCCAGTGTGACTGCCTCTGAGAGCACCACGGTGAGTGAGCCACCCAAGGGAGGATACTGGCAAAGATACAAATGTGGGGCCCTAATTTGTGGACAGGTCTTGTGTATTTACCTGCTACGTGGGAGCGCTGCTAAGTTCCAAAGAGAGAGGTACTTTTGGGAAAGGTAGTGTTACCTGGGGTATAAGAGCTCTGGGAAGGGACATTCCATTCCTTCCAGAGGATTTGATAATAAAAGGGATTGTGTTGGAGAAACAGTCAGGTACCTAATACTGAGTTATTTAGGTCCCACGTGTCTCCAGTGCAGGAGTGCATTGTGTATTAGATTGCCCAAGTTCTTTACTACTGCTATATAAAGTTTTTTTTTTCCTAGTGGGGGAAAATAGTCATCTGCTCTACTAGATTGTTCTGGAAGTCCAGGTTGAATGTCAGCTAGTGAGAGATCGGTGTGGAAATGTATTTGCCAACTTATACTGTTAGGTCCCTGCTACGGGGCAGGGACCTCCTTTCTTCTGTCTCTCATACCACATGGCACTTAAGCTCTATGTACTTATATTTATTGTATTTATTCTGTTACTTATCCTCCTATTATGTGCTCTTTATATTGTAGCCTTACAGAGCTTTATAAATAAAGCTATCCATACCAGTAACATAGTAAGTTAGGTTGAAAAAAAGACACACATCCATCAAGTTCAACATTTAAGTGTATATACAGTATAACCTGCCTAACTGCTAGCTGATCCAGAGGAAGGCAAAAAAAAAAACCCTTTAAAGCCTCTCGAATTTGCTTCAGGGGAAAATTGACTTCAAGATGGCAATCGGACCAGTCCTTGGATCAACTTGTACTATGAGCTATCTCCCATAACCCTGTATTCCTTCACTTGCTAAACACCATCCAACCCCTTCTTAAAGCTATCTAATGTATCAGCCTGAACTCACTGTAAAAAAAAGCCACTCAAAAAAATCACTGGGGGGGGGTGCCAAATGTTAGGCACCTACCTGCTACCCCAGGACAATGCTCCTGTTAGTTGAGGCAACAACTGAGGGTACTTCTCAGTGAGCACTACAGAGTGATCCTCTTCTTCCACGTCTTCTGCCCCTGGCAGTTGCATTGCACAGAAGAGTGAAAAAGCTGTATTTTTTCTTAAAGGGATCGTGTCATCGGAAAACATGTTTTTTTTTTAAATGCATCAGTTAATAGTGCTACTCCAGCAGAATTCTGCAAACAGATTTTTTTATATTCAATTTTGAAATCTGACATGGGGCTAGACATTTTGTCAATTTCCCAGCTGCCCGTGACTTGTGCCTGCACTTTAGGAGAGAAATGCTTTCTGGTAGGCTGCTGTTTTTCGTTCTCAATGTAACTGAATGTGTCTCAGTGAGACATGGGTTTTTACTATTGAGTGTTTTTCTTATATCTACCCGGCAGCTGTTAACTTGTGTTAGGGAGCTGCTATCTGGTTACCTTCCCATTGTTCTTTTGTTTGGCTGCTGGGGGGGGGAAAGGGAGGGGGGTGATATCACTCCAACTTGCAGTACAGCAGTAAAGAGTGATTGGAGTTTATCAGTCACATGACTTGGGGCAGCTGGGAAATTGACAATATGTCTAGCCCCATGTCAGATTTCAAAATTGAATATAAAAAAATCTGTTTGCTCTTTTGAGAAATGGATTTCAGTGCAGAATTCTGCTGGAGCAGCACTATTAACTGATTCATTTTGAAAAAAAAATTTTTTCCCATGACAGTATCCCTTTAAAGTTCATCTTTTTACCCTACTGTGAATGCACAACTGTGTGACGAAGGAATAAACAGGAAGAAGATTGCTTCATGGTTCTTGGCTGGGACAGTTTTCTGCTAACAGGAGCACCACTCTGGGGTATCAGGCTAGAGATTATAATTTCTAGGGAGTGACTAAACATTTGGCACCCCCTGTGATCTGACCTCCTATAAATATCGATGGACAACTACGTTAAAATCCCTTTGACTTCAACAGAACTTTCTGAAACTTTAGAAATAGACATTTACAACATCAACAGGAGGATGAATAGCATGTTCTTCATTTACATACTATTCTGAACAAACTGTAAGATCCACTGCCTGGTTTAAGGGAAAACTGGGTCACAGTATTTTCCTTCCAGTATTAAGGCTCTCAAATCCTCCGCCCCCCTGTAGTCAATGTTAAAACCAAACGTAGTGACAAATAAAACAGAAATTATAATACATAAGCAGATAAAATTGTATTTATATTGATTTGATGCTATTGGCACGTGGCATCCTGCCAACACATAATGCAGTCATTAATAGATGCTATTAGGGATTCGCGAAGATAGACATAGTGATAGCGCATGGTTTTATTACTGAGTATTATTGCATTTAATAGCATAAATTAACATTGTGGTGATTACCAAGTAATGTGATGAATAAAAAAGTACATTGTTGAATAAAACTGAACATTTTACTAAATAATAGAGGACGGCAGAACATAATAGCAGACAACATAATACTGAGGGTGCTTTACAGAATAGCACGATGCGTATGCATAATAGATAATCTAATAACAATGTGCTTATCTAGAAAGCATGTACTGGGCTTGCGTTTAAAATTGCAATTACTCACGTTACTAGGACACCAACAAGCTGATTGTCTATAGAAATAAAACAAAATGAATGATGTCTAGAAACAAAAAAAATGGAAATAAATCAGTCTAATATGAATATAATTCTGTAATGGATTCCATGACTATTTTGGGAGGAGGGTAATATAAAACAGTTGTGTTTGAGTCTTTTGTCCCTTACCATCTCTTAGGCTAGGGCCACATGGGAAGATTCAGGGAGATTGGTTGCCTAGCGACTAATCGCAGAGTCTTTGAGGCGACTAATCTCCCTGAATGGCTTGCTGGTATCTCGCACCCGCTACCGCTAAAGTCGCCTGCGCCTATTCACACGCGGCAATACGTTTTTCAAAGTCACTCGAAATTGCCTCACGATACCAGCAAGCCATTCAGGGAGATTAGACGCCTCAAAGACGCGGTGATTAGTCGCCAGACGACCAATCTCCCTGAAATCTTCCCGCGTTGCCTAGCCCTTAACATCTAATGGATCCATTCATCAAACGTTCCATTCTCCTATGTGTATGATGGATTGATTGATGGATTCTTGTGTACACTTGGGTTACTCTGGCGCCATTAAAAGCAAACCCAGAAAACAGAACAGTAGATTAGAGACACTTAATTTGGAACCTATTTTTTAGGGGAGTACCAGAAGGAAAGAATTGCATTTCAATAGCATTATTAACCATTTATATAAGAAAAGACACAAGGGTCATTTATAAATGCAACCACAAGTTCAGCTGCTCTAAAATCGATGCAATGGAGAGTGCACATTGAAGCAATTTATTAGGTACTTGGGTCCAAATGTGTTCCAGCCCTTATACACAATTGCTAATGCATCCATCCTGCCACTTCCGATGAATGGTGCCCAACTGCACCTACCGTGGCTGGAAAACCTTGGGATTACTACCACCACCATGGATCTGGGTTTGCCCAGGGTTCCCACAAAGGGATGAGTGAAGAGGTGCATCAGACTTGATCCCAGTGAATCATATGCAAATACTGTTTTAAACACACAGTCCAGAAGTGATGCAACCCCCACTCTGGAAACGCTACACTCAACAAGCGCATGTTTTGTGTCAAAACACAATTGAATTTGCATCAATTACGGGGGGGGGGGGAAATTAATGTTGCATTATTTGTAAAAAAAAAAAAAAAATGTCTATTTTGTCAAATATTGCACTTTGCTCATAAATATCATCTTTTTAGAAAATAAATATACAGGCAATTTTCATCTTCCAAGACCGAGAAAGGACGAAACTCCGAAGTAAAGCAGGTTTATTGCCTTAAGCATTTGGGGAACAAATCCCTTAGTCATAGGCTTACACAATCAGAAATGCATATGTGTTATATACAAAATAGGTGTAGCGACCCCTGCTGGGCATCATCACATTTAACAGTTAAAACACACGTTTATTCCTTTTATAAAACCAATTGGTGTTATGTATAAAATCAAATTAAAACAATTGTAATCTGGCGAAACCTTGTGCCTTATTGGTTTTAGATCTTATTCACTTGTCTTCTTACTTTTCTAAAATATCAACTATCTTAGTCTCTAAACCCTAGAGTGTTGACTAGTTCTTATCTCAGTTTCTAATCCATATAGGAATATTATCATAACAATCACTATGGGGCATATTTATCAAAGGTCGAATTTCGAAGTAAAAAATACTTCAAATTCGACCATCAAATTGAAATACGTTGAATTCGAATATCGGATTCAAACTTTTTTTGTAGAATTTGGGTATTCTGCGGTCGAAGTAAAATTTTTCGAACCGAACAATTCGAACGATTTTACTTCAACTTTAAAAAACGTAGAGAAATGCTTTAGAAGGTCCCCATAGGCTAACATAGCACTTCGGCAGGTTTAATTTGGCGAAGTATTGAAATCGAAGTTTTTTTAAGGAGACAGTACTTCGATTATCGAATAATCGAACTATTTTACTTTGAAATAAAGTCGTAGTATCCTATTCGATGGTCGAAAATTCCCTCAAATTCACTTCGACCCTTGATAAATCTGCCTCTATGTGTGTATGCTTAATACTTATACAATAGAGGTTGTGGACCGTGGGTTTCATGTATCATAATCTATAAATTAGTTTATATCAAAATACATATATATATATATATGTATATATATTGGTGGTTGGAATATATAAGAATATAAATGTAAATATGCCATATTCTAAAAAGATGAAAAAATGGAGATCGATAGGTAAATGCCCTTCTATATATGGAGACATGGAGAAAGTTTTAGGAGGGGGGTACACGGGGGAAATTTGTTGGTATATAACCTCTGCCCAAAAAGAATGCTACCTAAAGAGGGGGAGGGGCCTAAGATAGATCAACTATTTGTATCCATATAAAATAATCAAAATAGATATGTAATATCATGTCTCGTATTGAGACCCTTGGGTATCCTCCTGTCCAGTTTGAGGATCCAGAAAGCCTCCCTTAGGTTAATGAAACGTATTTGGTCACCCCCTCTAAAGGCCATACTCACCTGTTCTATAACCTTAACAGTCAAGTCTTGAATTCCTCTCTGGGAGCATAGGGTAAAGTGTCTACCTACCGGGGACCCCTCATCATTTTTCTCAATCGCCCTGATATGCTCCCTTAGCCTTTCCTTTTGGCATCGGATTGTACATCCCACATATTGTTTACCACAATGTTTGCATTCCAGTAAATATATCACCCTTTTGGTGTTACAATTATAATAAGCGTGGTTCTGTTATAGCCTTCCTGTGACATTTGACTTGAAATTTGGCCCTGTGAATAATACTGTGCATGTTTTACAAGTGATAGCCCAGCATTTGTATGTTCCCTTTAGTGATAACCAACAGCCCCTAGGATTTGTCGAGGCTAGCATCTTGGGGCTAGCATCTTGGCCAGAGTAGGAGCTTTTCCATCTTATCTCAACTTCAAGTGAGGTAATTCCCATGCCAACAAAGGATCATCTTTTTTTTCTTTTGAAAAAGATAAGTACAGCCAAGGGCAAATGTTATTGTTTCAATCACACGTGCATAAAACCGTGCATTTTACTCTTACACTTAGAAGCTTTTAGCCATGTGGAAGGAAAACATTCCATCACTTCTCTGATTCCCCACTGCACAACAAGGGAATAAAGAAGAACATATTCCGAGCACACGTGTCTTTATACTACAGAGGGTTAATGCACATGTCAAAGCTGGGGCACCAAATTGAAAATGAAAGGAGAAAGCAAAATACATAAAAAAAAAATCAATGGCAGCTTACAGCCTAGCATGCACGCTTGGGACTGGATGAATCAGATCAAGGACACCTGTTAAAATTTCTCTCCGGTATTCTCCTCGGCATTACCCACAGAATATACAGTGAGATATGTTGTGGTTGATCCTGCCCATTTATTGCCTGTCCAGGACTGGTTTATTGTAAATAACTTAAAACTGACAGGAGTGTCCCAATGATAACTACAGTTGAATTTGGGTGATTTACTTGCTTGCATTGTAGATAATCTAAAATGTATCTTAGAAACACCAAAATCCCTAATGGGAACAAATTACAGAGTTGAGTGTCATTGATCTATATGAATTCCTTATCCCACTCTTTCAAATTAGGCTGTGACCAATGCTTATTAGTAGTGGCAAAACTAGTTATACGTGTGCCCCACGGCAAATTATTTATCAGGCCCAAAAAACGGCTAGAGGTTGACTTGTTTTACCAATAATTATTGGAATTGTACATGAAGTAGGACCTCATGGGGCCCATATACCTCCTGGGCTCCCCTGCAGCTCTCTGTAGTTACGCCCCTGCTTATTAGAGGGGACCATCGAGAACTCTTTCCCTAACCTAGGTTTTGTATAGAATTCATTTTATGGTTCTTAATGCAGCAGATGATATCCATTAGCTGTGTAGAGATTTTCTTACTTCAACCCTACTGAATTAAAAGTGATGGAGCACTCACTGAAATGGGTACCTGATGGAATTCAAAGGGCTTTTCCCATATTCTTTCCCTTCTTAGACCCATGCTAGTATGGTTAAATGCATTTTACTATAACTCTAAACGCAAGTACTAGACCAGGGATCCCCAACCTTTTGAACCCATGAGCAACATTCAGAAGTAAAAGGAGTTGGGGAGCAACACTGGCATCAAAAATGTTCTTGGGGTGCCAAATAAGTGCTGTGATTGGCCATTTGGTAACCCCTATGTAGATTGACAACCTACATTTTGGGGCCGATTCATCAAGGGTTGAATATCGAGGGTTAATTAACCCTCGATATTCGACTAGGAACTAAAATCCTTCGACTTCGAATATCGAAGTCGAAGGATTTAGCGCAAATGCTACGATCGAACGATCGAAGGATTATTCCTTCGATCGAACGATTAAATCCTTCGAATCGAACGGTTCGAAGGATTTAAATCCAACGATCGAAGGAATAATCCTTCGATCAAAAAAACTTAGGCAAGCCTATGGGGACCTTCCCCATAGGCTAACATTGACTTCGGTAGCTTTTAGCTGCCGAACTAGGGGGTCGAAGTTTTTTTTAAAGAGACAGTACTTCTACTATCGAATGGTCGAATAGTCGAACGATTTTTACTTCGAATCCTTCGATTCGAAGTCGTAGTCAAAGGTCGAAGTAGCCCATTCGATGGTCGAAGTAGCCCAAAAAACACTTCGAAATTCGAAGTTTTTTTACTTCGAATCCTTCACTCGAGCTTGATGAATCGGCCCCTGAGACTCTGTTTGGCAGTACATCTGGTTTTTTTACAACCAAAACTTGCCTCCAAGCCTGGAATTCAAAAATAAGCAGCTGCTTTGAGGCCACTGGAAGCAACATCCAAGTGGTTAGAGAGCAACATGTTGCTTATGAGCTACTGGTTGGGGATCACTGTACTAGACCTACAAATAATGCAAAATCATGTCCTTAATGGTCATTTAAAAAGTACTTCTAGATGGAGCCTGGCTGTTCTCTGCACCTAGTGCTGAATTGGAAATCTGAATGAGACGTAAGTTAGGGTATGGAGGGGTGGAAGGGGGTATTACTGCTTGCCTCCGCCTACTCCTCACTGTTTTCATGTACCTGTTGCAATTCAAAAAAGTGCAGGGCAAATTGCAAGTGTGCAAAATAAAACATGGTGGTTTGAGCAAGGTTTTTGCACTTTTCGCCTTGCCCTGCATTTTATAAATGACCGCTCCTTAACATTTCTATAGTAGATCTTCTGACTCATGAATACTACTCCTTGACTACTTGATGGCATATTATATTTGTATAAATATTTGATAATTGTATAAATAATGCAGTAGATGGAGCACTCGTGGGATTTTCATAAGTGAAAGAAGATATATATATATATATTAGGGATGCACCGAATCCAGGATTCGGTTCGAGATTAGGCCAGGATTCGGTCTTTTTCAGCAGGACTCGGATTCGGCCGATTCCTTCTGCCTGGCTGAACCGAATTCGAATCCTAATTTGCATATGCAAATTAGGGGCGGGAGGGGAAAATCGCATGACCCTTTGTCACAAAACAAGGAAGTAAAAAGGTTTTCCCCTACCCACCCCTAATTTACATATGCAAATTAGGGTTCGGATTCGGTTCGGTGTTCTGCCGAATCTTTCGCATAGGATTCGGGGGTTCGGCCGAATCCAAAATAGTGGATTCGGTGCATCCCTGACATTCCGCCACTCTCCATTCATTTTTATGGGTTTTTTAAAACAGTATTTATCAATGAGTGAAAGTGAAATTCACCCTTTGATAAATACAGTATGCCTTTTAAAATCACATAGAAATGAATGGAGAGTGGCGGGATTTCACTATAGCGGACTGCAGCCATCTCTAACTTCACTCTTTGATAAATATACCCCATAGTATGACTTCCCCATTGTAGACTATGGGGGAAATTCACTAAAGGCAGAATTTTCACCTAGGAAGGCTCCGCTACACTTCGCGACATTTCAACAGACGTTAATTCCCAGCACATCATGATGCAAAGTTACGTCTCTGCAGACGAATGCTGACGAAGTTTCGACAGTGAATCTTTGTCAGCGCAAGCGAACTTACCCTACTGTTCATTTCTGTCTACTGAAATTTCGTTAACACACTTATGCTTAGGACAATTTAAATAGGGCGGGTACATATAGGTCATATATATGTCTTTGAGATGTTGGTGAAATTGGCCACTTATTATTAAAGATGTACAAGGAAATTAAAGACAAAAGAGATCCCTAAAACCCTAAAATGAATGTGGCATGACTTTCAAATGACTTTTCAAAAAATTAAAAAATATATATATATATTTAACAGTTACAACTTTTAAACATAATCCCACTATAACATATTAAAAAATGCCAGTGTTTTAACATTTTTTTATGACATTTTGGCACACAGGATGTGATGTCACTGACATAAGCTTGAGGAGGATGTAGCTTCATTTTATCAGCTTGCCAGGTATAACCTGGCGAAGCAGACTCTGGTGAAAGGGGTAACGTAATGGAAAATTCACCCTTTAGTTAATTTTCAGAGTAGACAAATTTGTCTGGCGAAAGGGAGCAAAACTTTGTTAGCGGTGTACTCTTTCGCTAGTGAATTGTCTTCTACACCTGTTAGTAAATTGGCAATGTCCCGGTGAATGGTATTTCTGGCCAATTTTCAGTATCGACGGCCACTTTGCTCTTTAGCAAATTTTCCCCATAAGTTTATTCCCCATCCCTCTGTAGCTTTGCCCTTGACAATAGAGTTTCAAGTGTTTCTGTACTCTCTCTCCAGCTCACCTTTCTTGCCCTGCAAATGTAAATGTAAAGCTGTGCACAAATGTATCAAACAGGATATTTAAGGTCAAATAATATTCATTAACTCCACAATTAAGAGCATAACTGGTTCATTTTTACTAGCTTGGAACTAGACTTTAATTTAGTTATTAAATGCCCCATTGTCTCAACATTCCCCTCTTCCATTTAAAAGGCTGTTGGTAGGAGTTATGGGAAAGAGACAGTGGATGAAACATAACAGTAACTAGAGATTTACTTCATTGTCAATGTAATTATAAATTAATCTCCGTATCCTCTAGTTAATACAAATGAAACTTAAATTGTAAGTTTTCCTTTAAATATAAATATAAAGAAATATTCATGTAGAAGTGCAGCAAGCTCCTCTGCAAACCCCAGCACTCTATTTTCTGGCTGTATATATATATATAAATATATATAAAAATCACTGGCATCTTTATCCTAAGATCAGAGTAACGCAGAAAAAGATCAGATTTCATTTTATAATGGAAAATCTTGCCAGCCCGGCAAGTGGACGGAGTGCACCATTTCCTGAAGGAAAGAACATTTAAGGCAATAAAGATAAAACAAAAAAGCACTTTCTGGTTTACTTACATTTAATCTTGTGAATTCGGCACCCGCTTTTATTTATGGCAAGGGGATGCTGTAAATATTAAAGCCATGGACATGCTAGAAAAATACATAGAATTCTTGTTTTTATGAACGTTCTAGTCTCTTGATAAGGGCCATGAAAAGCGAGGTATTACCTTCCTTGGGGAATTTATTGTGGGCTGTGTGGCCTGTCAGATAAGACATTTGAGACTCTTCAGGGTCACCGGGATCCTTCTCTAGCAACTAAAGGAATCAGAAGCAGCTGTCGTCTGTTATCATCTTCCATAATGCCCAAAGCAGACACCTATTTTAAGTGCCCAAACAGCAGAAATCAGTCACCTAAAAATACATGCTAGAGAAATAGGTAAGTGAAAACTGCCCATTAGCTGACAGAATGAAAAAGAGCACTCTTTACTAAACACCAGAATACTGGGAATTATTTTACCTTCCCATCAATATTACATTCACTGCTGTAGATCAGTGTGTCAGTGGCAAAAGTAATGCCGGGACTGCTTATAGGTAAAAACAATTAACGGGTTTTCTTTTAAACGGGCACCAGCATTAGATCCATTATCCAAGTATTAAGACGATAGAGCGATCAGTAAATAAATCCCTTTTTATAATAAAGCTATTTCATTTTGAGCAAAAGCTTTAATTGTTTTTTTTCTCTGTCTCATTTCTCATTTTCACTGTTACTTTTAAAGCAGCCATTCCAAGCAGCAGTATGGTAAATGTTTAGATTGATGCTATTTGGATTTGCTAAAGAGAGGCTCTGAACTTAATTCTATATGTAGAATTCTTGCCACCAAGTGAGACAGATGAGATGGAAGGAGATGGAAAAAAAGAGTTAGAATCCCTGGGGGTGACTTTCCCTCCTATCTTACCTCCTATCCCAAGTTTGTGCTCCTTTTTTCAGAAACTGCACCAGCCTGAGGCACTTAACTTACAAAGGCCACTCCATCAATTTCTTTCATGTCCCAGTCATGCTCTGCACCTAGAGAAATTGGCGCTTGGGCAGTAAAACATAGAAGGAATCACCAGCAAACCCGAAACCCTCTAAAAGTATACACGGGGCGTGGTCAAGAGCAGTGATTCCCCATTTAGTGGTTTGTGAGTAACATGTTGCCCACCATCCCCTTGGATGTTGTTCTCAGTGGCCTCAAAACTGGTGCTTATTTTTGAATTCCGCATGTGTGCTGGCGCATGACGTCAGCACGCAGTTGAGCGAAATTTGAATTATTTAAAGCCACAAAGCAGATTTTTTCATTGCCCGTTATAGGTCTGTTCCTGGTGCTTTTAGCTTTTGCTATTCTGGATTCTGTGCTTGAGTCTGATTATCTGTTGTGACCCCTGCCTGTTCCTGATGATTCTGACCTCTGTATCCTGATCCATTGCCTGAATTTCGACTACCTCTTCTGCTATATCCTTCTGATTGATCTCCCGGTTTTGACCCTTGCCTGCCTGACCTTGCTTTGAACGCTGCCTGCCCAGACCCGGCCTGATTTGTTTACGCTCACTTTCTGCCTGCCTCGACCTGGCCAGTTCCAACTACGATTCTGTCTTAGACCTTGTACTATGACCTTCTGGCAAAGACTTTGCTAACAGTCGTGCCCCTCTGCTTATCCAGAACCTCTGGCCTTGCACCTCTCGTTTAAGTCCTTGTGGCATCCAAGTAGCTGAGGGCTCCTCCCGAGGCCAACGGCGGTCACACTCCAGGTGAAGCACGAGCTGAGACCAGGGTGCTTGGCATTTGTTCTGATGTTGGGTGCCGACCGTGACACTTGGTCTAGAGCAGTAATCCCCCAACTAATGGCTCATGAGTGACATGTTGCTCCCCATCCCCTTAGATGTTGCTCTCAGTGGCATCAAAGCAGGTGCTTATTTTTGAATTCCTGGCTTGGGGGCATAAAAAAACAGGTGTCCTGTCAAACAAAGCCTCCTGTATTCTGCCAGTCCACATAGTGGTTGCCAAACTTCCAATCAATGTACTTATTTTGGACCAGCCAGGAACATTTTTCATGCTTAAGTTGCTCCGCAACTCAGGCCAGGCTTTTGGATTCAGCTATATCCAAATCTTTCTGAAAAAGGCTCAGGATTTGTTTTTTTCTCAAAATAACATTACTTTGTACAATGTTGTACAACAGTAGGGAAAAGTAAGAATGTTTCATACCCCACACAACAGTAAAACAGATAAAATGATAGCAATGCAGACCAAAAATCATCAGATAATGGGACATATGCTTGGGATGTCAGCCGCTGCACAAGCTTGAATAAGACTCAAGGCAAAAGGTTGAAAGAGCTCAAACGTATGAATCTGATGATCTCTAAGACTTGTATTAACCAATAATGGGGCAGATTTACTAAAGGGCGAATTGTCGCCAGCTTCACACAATTCGCACCACTTTGGCATTCGTAAATTCGTCATCACTATGCTAATTCACTAAAATTCAAAGTTGCGTCCTGGGCTCTGAACGCTGGCGACTTTTTGCTAGCGATACTTCTTCAGTGCGAGCATTTGCATAGCGAAGATATGCTAGCGTTCATTTGTGCCTAGCGAAAAGTCGCTAGTGAGTGATCTGATACTTAGGTCAATTTGAATAGGACAGATACATTACAGTTATATGGACATCTTTAATAGAGATGTTGGTGCAAATGCTTGAAGTGGCCACTTTTTATTACAAATGTCCAAGGAACCTTAATAAAGACAAAAGAGATCATATGATCTCTTTATGCCCTAGACATGAGCCCACTGTAAAATGAATGCTCCATGGCCCTCAAATGTCTGGGGAAAAATCAACCCAAAAAAGTTTAACTTAGGACTTTTGCAGACAATCCCGCTTAAAAAAGGAAACGTCGCAGCGTTTTTTCAACTTTAATGTATTTTCAGCAGACAGGATATGATGTAAGTGACATAAAATTGAGGAAGATCGAGTTTCATTTTAATAGTTCGCCTGGTCTGAGGGGGTGAAGTCAACTCTGGCGACTCTCAGTTAAATCCGCACTTTAGTGAATTTGCAGAGCAACGACCATTCGCCTGAGCGAAAAGTCACCTGGAATGACTGCTAGCAACGGTCTCTTTCGCTAGTAAACTGTTGTCTGCGCCTGTTAGTGAATTGCTGATGTCCCTGCAGATGTGATTTCTGGTGATAAGTCACTAGCGTTAGCCACTATGCCCTTTAGTAAATCTGCCCCAATGTTTGGAGGACCTGCAATCAAAAGCCCCCCCCCCCTCATAAGAATCAAAGGCCACTAATTTAATTTGCATGCAGTATCATGTGTACACTAGTAGCAGAGCTAATTCCCATATTTAGGGCATTCTTTACTCTGTCAGGCAGTTAGTTGCATTGAAAACGTGCAGCTCACACCTTATCAATAGTAGAGGAATCAGAAGGTAAGTGTTAAAGTCTTCTACCTACAGCTATGACAGTGTTATTGAACAGATCATATTCATGAATCAGAGACTGTGACTGTGCATCACAACTCCCCTTCTGTTTGTCTGCTTGGCTTTATAATAATTATATAGATTATGCCACCTGCAATGCCAGCTCAACCCTAATGTACTTCTGCCTTCTTTCTTCTTCTGCGCCGTATGAGTCACTGTATGACCACTCTGTATTTAACCACCAGGATTAAAGGGGATGGTCACTTTTAAAAGACCTACCAAAGTGGCAAAACTTTGTAAAAGACGAGCCCCATTATAATAATTTTTTTAAACCCGCATTTTGACTTTAGTACACAAGCAGAGACTGTTTCCTCCAGAGGGATAATCCATCCTGAATGGATTTGGTAGGCCAATATTTTCACCATTTATATGATAAGGGAATTTTTTATAAACAATTACAAAGGGTATTCTTTGGTTGACATCTCTGTTAAAATAAGGGTACAGTCTGTTTTCCTAGATATTCTTGGAACTATGGTTGAACGATGTTTTCATCTGTAACTTTTTTATGAACTAATGATGTCAAGTCCAGATGTTGGGCCTCAAAGGAGGAGACTATGGGGCAGATTTACTAAAGAGCGAAGTGGTTAACACGACTTTTCGCCAGCACTGGCACCCGCAGGGACATTGCCAATTTACTAACAGGTGCAGGCTCCAATTCACTAGTGAACTGAACCATCGCTAGCGGTCATGCGGACGTTACACCGCAAATTCACTAAAATGTGGATTTTACTGAACCGCTAGCGGCGGTTCCTCTCTGGCCAGAGTTGCCTTCACCACGTCAGACCAGGCGAAGTGCATAAAAGCAGCTAGATCTTCCTCAATCTTCTGTCACATCATATCCTGATGTGATGAAGCGGAATTGCGGAAAGTCCTGACCTTTTTTTGGCTAACTTGAACTTTTTTGGGTAATGTCTCCAGACATTTCATAACTTATGGAATTTTACAGTGAGCTCATGTGTAGGGCATTATATTAACCTGCCGTATGCAAATTGAGATAAGCGCAAGAGCATTAGCGAGTTTTCACTAGGCACAAACGAACCCTAGCGCATATTCGCTATGAAATACTCGCACTGCCGAAGTAACACTAACGAAAAGTAGCCAGTGTTCGGCACCCAGGGTGCAACTTCGCATATTAGTGAATTAGTGTAGTGGTAGCAGATTTGCGTCTGACAAAGTGGTACGATGTGTGCAAAGCAGTCGCTGTCAACAATTCGCCCTTTAGTAAATCTGCCCCAAAGCCTCGCCCCCCCCAAAAAGAATCTCAATAACACGAGTTAGAACAGATTTTTCCGATTTTTCCTACTGTCTAAAAATATAAAAATATTTTGTTCACTCTCACAGTAGGACCTCTATTTTATGCCACTATTATGAAGTTCTATTATTTATAGCAGATTTGAAATAACTCTCACCCAATTAATATCTGTTTTCTTGCATGTTACACGTAGGTTTTACATTAAATAGTAATATATAAGAATCAAAGAAAATAAATGCATAGTGACCTCCAACACGCAATATAATTCCAGTCAAATTAAGCCTGTGTGTATAAAGGGAATCATTAAGTCATTATCACAGCCACCACTGGAATATTTTCCATATTACCTCGAGTAACTAGCACTGCAATATTTTTAGATACAATTACTAAGGGGCCGATTCACTAAGGGTCGAATATTGAGGGTTAATTAACCCTCGATATTCGACTAGGAACTAAAATCATTCGACTTCGAATATCGAAGTCGAAGGATTTAGCGCAGATAGTTCGATCGAACGATCGAAGGATAATTCCTTCGATCGAACGATTAAATCCTTCAATCAAAAAAAGTTAGCCAACCCTATGGGGACCTTCCCCATAGGCTAAAATTGACTTCGGTAGCTTTTAGATGGCGAACTAGGGGTCGAAGTTTTTTTTAAAGAGACAGTACTTCGACTATCGAATGGTCGAATAGTCGAACGATTTTTACTTCGAATCCTTCGATAGTCGTAGTCGATGGTCGAAGTATCCCAAAAAAAAAGTTAGAAATTCAAAGTTTTTTAACTTCGAATCCTTCACTCGAAGTTAGTGAATCGGCCCCTTAGTATTACTTGTTAATTATTACTTATTACTTGTTTTGGCACATTAGTTTATTTTGTTTATTGGTTGGCATGGCAAACGACATATGGGCGACTACTGAAGTTAGAGCTTCCCAATATACCAACCGGGGCAGGTGTGTAAACATACCAAACAAGACACATGATGAAGGACATCTTTTGGGGCTCCAATGATCTCCAAAAGAGATAAAATGGAAGTCAATGGCTGTGATTTTTTAGGAATATGCCTAATTATCTATAATGATTCACTGAATGGTTTATATCTTCTGAATGGAAAGTGTCCAATCCCTTATCAACTTTTACCCTATTAGGGTGGTGGCACATGTGGCTATTCGTGGGAGATTAGTCATCCAACAACAAATCTCCTCTTCTTCGGGCGACATATCCCCCCCCCCGAAATGCCTTCCCGCCAGCTAGAATGTGAATCGCCGGCGGGATGGCACTCAGTTCTCCGAAGTTGCCTTACTTCGGGAAAACTGAAGCGATCCGAGTGCCACCCTGCCGGTGATTCACATTCTAGCCGGCGGGAAGGCATTTCGGGGGGAGATTAGTCGCCCGAAGAAGAGGAGATTTGTCGCTGGTCGACTAATCTCCCTGAATAGCCACGTTTGCCACCTCCCTTATAGGCTAGATTTGATCCAATATGTCTCATTACTTCTCCTCTGAGCTCTTATAGAGATTCTTACACCACTTAATAACAATGTGAAATGTTTAAATTAATACATTTCCTTTTGTTATCTTATATTTAGCTGTATTGTGAGCAGTAATGAGATTTAAATCTGTTGTCATGGATACCTGTCTTACATATGCTTTCTTGTCTTATAGTCACCTGTGCTTATATAAGTTTAAAATAAAGAGATGGGCGAATTTATTGCACCAGGCGTGAATTTGCGGTGAATTCCGGCGATTCGCCGCCAGCGAATAAATTTGTGAAACCGCAGCGAAAATTCACCAGCAAAAATTCACCAGCAGAAATTCGATGGCGTAAAAAAAAAATGTGTGCCTGCGTCCAAAAAATGGATGCCGGCGTCAAAAACGAGGCGCTGGCACAGTTTCACAAATTTTTCACCGTTTCACAAATTTTTCAGCGACGCGAAACGCCCCAAATTCGCCCATCACTACTAAAATTTTTCAGCGACGCGAAACGCCCCAAATTCGCCCATCACTACTAAAATATCATCACATGGCAGACTGTCTGGACACAAACTATTTGTTTTCCATTACTTCCTACTGGACTTTTAGGGGGCACTGGCAGAACTGAAACTGATAAGTACTACCCCACCCTCCAATTCTATGCACTCCTTTGGCCTATTCAACTAACAAGAAGATTAGTTAAATATTAACATTTGTAGTCAAATCATATAATATCACATGGATTAATGTTGTATTGACAAGCTTGTTTACCCCTAGAAATCAGGCAATACTAGACTAAAACTCAACTTCCCTACATCACTGTCAAGATCTTTGAGCTAATACAGTATATATCCTGGGAATGAACCTCCAGTATATTTTTATTAAGAAATCTTTTTTCTGTCTATTCATAATTGGATGTAGCATCAAATCTGTTATCTCTTTGTATATAGAAGCTTACTCAAGAGTGGCTCAAAAACTAGGTGTAATAGTATCCTAAACCTTGTGCTAGTATGGAGAATAATTCCATTATTACTGCTTAAGAACCAGAACATTTGTTTCACGTTTCATGCTCATCGTGTTTGAAGACAGCAGTTCTATCCATACATACATGTACATTGCAAGACTTATTTCCAAATGCACTTGCAAGTGCAATCATGCTAAAATCGGAGCAACTGTTGCATGTATCAATGCCAATGCATACTTGTATCAATGCCAATGCATACTTGTATCCAAACATGTTCAGTGCCCTTCAGCACAATTGGCAGGATCAGACTGTGCTGGGACTGATGAGCCTCACTGACCTCCCCCCTGAGACCCTCTGTGCTGCTTCCTGACCTCCCCAACTGGCCCCAATAGCATTGGCAAAAGAAAAATCAAGGTATTTGCGGGGGGGGGGGGCTAGCAGAGGAAGTTGTGGCTGGGTCAGGGGGTGTGGGGCTAGGGTTGCCACCTTTTCTGGAAAAAAATACCGACCTTCCTATATATTTATCTTTTTTCCCTATTAATAATATTGGGATCAACCATCATTTTTACCAGCCAGATGGCAACCTTAGTGGGGGCCCCTGAGGTGGCAACACCAGTGGACCCCCAGTCCAATGCAGGCTCTTGGCACCATGCATTTGTTCCAGAGGAGGACAAGGAGTGCACATTTCCAGGCAGCCGGGGAGCTGGTCTGGGCCCAGTCCGACCCTGTATATATTCTGTGCATTAAACACATGGGCCCAATGGCAAATTATGCTGGAATTATTGAAACAAAATTCTGTATTTTGGGTAAAAAGTATGGAGAATGGTATCCGAGATTTGTACATTGCACTCGTGGTTGTAAATTAAGCCTTTTTTCAAACAAATTATTGTTGGAAATGGAAATGATCAGCTTAGTAGTTGGGAATTGTACCATAAAGGACCATGTAAACATTAGGCTGTACAATATCACTGCTAATTTGGCCTGTTCCCTCTTGTAGCAAGGAGGCTGGACATCAATGTTTAGCAATGTATTTATGCCATAATTAATAGTTAATAAGCCTCTATCGGAGGATGGTCACACGGTTCACTTAACAGCATGAAGCATGCCTCAGTGATTTCATCATTCCTGGTTAGTTGCAATGCATTAATAGCCTAGTTTGAGAAAAATCAATGTTGCTGGCTATATATAGTCCCACCGAAAGGTTGTGATTGCATGGCTCATTGTGCATGATATGTCCAGCGCTCAAAAGAGCATCACAAGAACTGGGCATGGATATTTTGTCTTATTCTTGTACATGCATGCAACCCAAAATCCAAAGGTGCTCTTCTCATATATTATATTAATATAACAGAACACATTAATAAACATATGTCATTTCTGCTCAATGTTGTGACTATACACTGGGTAACTGGTGATAAAACATAGCATTTTCATAATGTACATTGCTGCCAGGCAAATAAGAGGGCATAAAGCAAGGGCTCTGAATCGATTACCTTATGTTACAGTCTGGGGAAAAAAAACGATGACAATTATTTTACCTGCGCCTCCTAAATAATGCATTGCACTCCAGGCATCATCGGACCTCCGGACATTCATAACTCGGCTCAGGAGTAATAAGAGAAATGCAAATACAGGCAACGGTAATAAGGCCCTGCTGTAAATGGATTTCAGGAGTTTTTTTAGGTCTGAACCGGTTACATTTTAAAGTATTGTGTGTGATGATATTAAGACTAAGTTTGAATTCAGAGGGTTAAAAAAAAAATAAGGCAATGATAATATTTTATCAAATATTATATTAGCTCCAATGTATAACAGCTGCTTTCTTATAATTGGCTGCTATTTGTCATCCTCGGAATTTCAGAGCTTCCAGGGTTTTTAGTCTAGCAAAGCAAGATGGCTGCTGTCTGAACACCCCAAATATATCACCGGAGAATCATATTACCTATATCATAATGTAACTTTGCAGGGCAACAAGTGATGTAATGGTAAATCCAGACTACCATTGCTATTTAATATTCTGTTTCATTTCTCTAAAGAACCGGTCCCACACTAAAAAGGAGTTTGTTTTTATACCAGCAACTTACTTTTAATATCCTTATTATTTACAGTAGTGGGTACCGTGTCCAGTACTATAAGGAATAATGGGATGATCCACCAAAGATATAATCACTTTGGAGTTACAAAGCCTGTACCCTTTGAAGTGAAGACTTGCCATCTCAAGGGGAACTAACCTAAAACAGCACTTTCTTTTCCTTATCGAACACATGGTGACAAACAAAATTGTTCAAAATTACCTACATTGTTTGAGGGGAATAGTCTTTAATGCTCAGACACAACAAACTCTTCTGTGCCTTACACCTTTATATGGCAATAGAACTTTTATATCCTTACAATTCATGGTAAGGGGTGTCTTGTCTAATAGTAATTTTATTTCTGCATTAGCCAAAACATTGGTTTACTAATGGGATTAATGTATACTGATACCCCTTCCTCAGCTGGTTGACAACAAGGCAGTTGTATTTTCACACCACCCCTGATGCATTACTGATTTTCGAAGAACACCAGAAATGTATTCTTTCAATATTCAATTTGTGTACTTAGCTTTTCTGGGTGGAATGAATGACATACTAATATAATACTTCTCAAGAATTAAGCATGTAATGAGCCAAAGGTACTGTGTATCCATATTTCATTGGCCCCTTTTTATTACAAAGATGGTGGCATGCAGAAAGATCTTTGGGGGTCTAGGAGAGCTTGGGGTCCATAACTTATGCCATACCATATGCCTAATATTACAAGGAATATAATGACAGCACAAGATGCTGTCCTTAGTGATGAATATATCCGTTGGTTAAGGGTGGAGTAAAAGTCATTTCATTCACTTCAACCTTTAACAGTTGATGGTGGTACCTATCGAGAGGAACCAAAGGTGTTTCCATCACACTCTGGCTCTCACCGTGGCTATATGATGAAGAGTTTCTTCTTCTGAACAGTTCTTCAGTCCATCAAATGTCAGGGATTCATGGCTACAATCTATTTGGCCTTCTCCATCCTGATGGTCTTTTGAAAAAGATTAGCTTTTAGCTCACAGTTCTTGTATAAGAATTATAACATGTCAACTATCCCAAATTATCAGGGAGTTTATGGTCAACATGATATAAGTATTAATGATGAATGAGTGGATCATTAATACTCAATAGTTGGCATCTCTGTATAGGTGGAATGCAGAGTGAAAGTGATAGGCTGCGATAGAACAGGACTGCAGGCGTTGATTTGTTCTGCAAATAAAATTACTGATGTCTTAACGCAATGACAGACCCCTCATTTTAATTAGCTACAACTATATATTCCATCCCTAAAATGTGCTATTGAAGTAAGCTTAGCAGATGTGCAGAGAAGAATGTACTGTTCTTCTTTCCCCTCCATTCTTTTGTTTGCTGTCTTAGTGGAGTGCTATGTACATGAATTATGGGATGCAAATAAAGATACATAGTTATATAAACAAAAACAGCCTTCTCTCTTTGTTTCTTCCTGAAAAAAATAAATCTAAAAAAACTATTGTCAATACATTGTAAGGGGAAAAGAAACATATTACAGTGAAAAATCTTTTCCATTAATACAAATAATCATTTTTAAAAGCCACAAAAATGATTTTCTGCGCTGCTCGACATCATTAGATTTCCAGCACTCTATAGATTTATATATTTGTTTTCATTAAAAAAAGCTTTACAACCTACTTACCTGCCATTTATATGCAATGCATACCATTTATAGGCTGTACCGTTATTAGGCTTATGAATGCACAGCGCCATGAATTTTCAAAGAATGAAGAAACATGTTAAAGAGCATTTCATATTCTAGGAGAAATGGGATTATAAAATTACAATGAGCCTTACTGAAGCTTGTAGAATCGCACAACTCATTGACTGGCCCCAGCTCCCAATGCACATATTTAGCATCTATGCCATTTGCGTCCTTACATTATCCCAGATATGTTTAACAGGTTGAGTCCTTTTTTAACTGCACTTCATGCCTTTATTTGCATTTTATTTCACCAAAACATTTTTGAGGTTGATTGTTTTGATTGTGGAGGCTTAGCAGAAGAACCAATCCAAGGCAATACCAATCTTTGTAGAATAGGGAACATTCTGCATAGTTGAGTACAGGACAACAATGTTAACTTAAGTTAATTTCCCACCCTCCCTACCATGTGCCATTCTTCACCAATATTACTTCTGCTGCACTTAGTCTCATTCATGGTGAGGCTGAGATGTTGGACCAAGTTTATATACAGTGGACATTGTAAAAAAAAATTGCACAATTTGCTTTTTTTCGATACTGACCAAGCTGGACCCTTGTGCATGGCGCTAATGCAAAGCAGCTGCCCCAAGGTGGTGTTTGGTAAAGAGTATAGTTATTTATAATCAAACAGGTTTTTTATAATGGAGCATGAAAGGGAATGGGTAAGAAGTAGTGAATGGGCAAATTTCTCCTGCGAAAAAATCGTAAAATTGGACATTTTCATGAAAAAAAAGTGAAATGAGGACATTTTCACAAAAAAACAAGAAAATCGGAAATTGACGCCCGCGTCCAAGCTGACACTGACACTTTCCAAAACTTTTTGATGCAGGCGAAATTTCGGCAGCGAATTGTCGCGGGAGATTTGTGAATTTATCCGCCGGCGATGAAACTTGGAAATTCGCAGCAAATTTGTGCTAGGCAAATTTATTCACCCATCACTAGTAAGAAGGCTGAATTGCAATGTCAAAAGTAAAGAATTACCATCATTACATAATTAACTCCAATTAGTTTTATACAATGACATTCTCTTATTCTCTTAATGAAAATTGAACACTGAACACTGAAATTAGCTGCCTGCACCCGGAATCATTATGAGGGCAGGTTGCAGGCACATACATCTGATTTCAGCCCAGCAATGCTCAAGTCAGCCCCCAAGAAGGGCAAAACCAGTGAAATGGGTGGGGCAGCTTAAAAGCAAATTAGTGTGGCCTTATCTGTTGGTTTTTAGGAAAACTCCAGGTCCAAAGCATTCTGAAAAACAGACCACATCCCTTTGTTTGTGTAGTTTATAAGTAGTACTTTGCCTCAGTTATTAAGACTCATTTACCATCTGAACCAGTGACTTTAATAATCATAATGTCTCTGCTGTCTACAAACTCCTTCCTCCAACCCTTCTTTTGGCTTTTCTTTGTGCTCATATCCACCCTCTCACTCCAGCTGGGACTACCTCCTGTAGATTATCTTATATTTTCTAAATTCTGCTAAATTTTCAACTTCACTATGTCCCCTTTCCTCCTTCATTATCACAATCTTGCCAGATTTCCGTTTGCACTAACTACCCCCACCGTACCTTCCCAGACACACAAAAATCTAAATATCTAAATATGACATTTCTCTTATTTCGACTCTCTTTAGTCTTACAGGGCATCTGTTACCCTAAATAAGTTTTTCCACCAAATGTGCAGTTTAATAGAGCCCACACTCTGGTTGAGGGAAATAGTGTTTTTTTTAATCTTTTTTATCTTTTTAATTGCGCCAGTGCTAAAACACCCGCAGAGGGAGGGAGCGGCCATGTTGTGCAGCGCGCATGCACATAACGAGACATAGGAGCCTCAGGTTCTGACGTTACGATCATACGGCACTTGCTCATTATGCACATGCGTGTGTCCCAACGTGGCTCCCTCCTGGTGGAGGTGTCCTAGCACTGGTGGGGGCAATTAAAAAAAAAACACTGCTTTGTGGGGCCTCTATAAGCCTGTACCTTTGGTGGGGGAAACTATTTTAGGGTAACAGGTGACCTTTAACATTTCAACCTTGTCCTGATTTGCTTGGCTTTTGCATGCTACCCATTATAACCATGGTTCTGCCAAATCACAATGCTCAAGACCCCCCCAAAAAAAGAACACTGCATTATGGGTAAACAAAAAACATAGCAATTTGAACCTGAAAAATGCACTTTGCTCTCGGCACTGTATTCAGAAATCTTGACATGTCTGGACAATCATCTACAGGCATCTCCAAGCAGCGGTGAAGTAAATGTAAATACGTTTTTCTGTAAAGTGTATTTGATCCAGCTTTGTGACTCTGCAATATTATATTATAAATATTATATCTAGTATTTAATCTAGTGCTAAGAGTACCTTTCTAGCAGTAAAACATTTTTCCACTACTTTACATAATATTAAATATTGTAATCAGGTTAAATTTAAAACTTTTTTACTCTGACATCAATTCCACTTTAAGAATAAAGTGTATTAATTATTGTGTGATGTTTAGCGTGTGATTTAGATTTATGGGGCTGCACATGGTTCTGAGGGTTACAGAACTGTAGGGAATATCAATCCACACATTACTTTTTTCCCCTTGTTATAACAAATGGTCGGATGCAGAATAAATCAGTGCTTCATAAAATTGCTGTAATTATAAAGTAATCAAAAACTCTGTAAATAAAAAATAGCTGAAAATAAACACAGGTCTGCGCTAAAGAGTAATGGTGCCAAATGAGGAAACAGAGTAGCTGGATCATTTGTTATTATGTGCCGTTTAGATAAACTAGTATGAAGATAATACAAGGCTCAGAGCATTATACTACAAAGAGGATGCCAAGGGAATGGAAAGGCCTGGGTTACATAATGTAAAGCTTCAGTGCAGTTGCTGGGGGTCCAGACTTAAGGTCAGTTAGGGTTAGATTTGGGGATAACACTCACTGTGATAGATATTCCTGCAAGCAGAAGTTGTAGGCTGAATATGAGTCAGAATTGGGGGTAAATGCTAACTTGCTGTGCCGGAACTATGATTAAAGGGGTTGTTCACCTTTGAGTTAACTTTTAGTATGATTTAGTGATTGATATGCTGAGACAATTTGCAGTTGCATTTCATTCTTTATTATTTGTGGTTTTTATCTTTTTATTCTGCAGCTCTCCAGTTTGCAATTTCAGCAATCTGGTTGCTATGGTCTAGATAGATAGATGATGATAGATAGACAGAAAGACAGACAGATGATAGATATATAGATAGATAGATAGATAGACAGACAGACAGACAGACAGACAGACAGACAGATAGATAGATAGATAGATGACAGATAGATAGATAGTGTATATAGTTTGAGCCTTTATAACTTGTACTAACATAGTTACACCTTTCTCCTTCTATCTCAGCACAGTTCAGTCCAGCTAAGTCATATGAAGAGTGGTGGGCCTACAAGGAAGCTGTGCAAGGGAGCTTTGTGCCAGGTATGTTTAAATCATCTCTACATTTCTTATTTCCTGTAAGATTTCAATAGATATCTTTACACTTGAGAAAGGGCTTTGAAGGCCTGAAACATGTTGTGTATAACCGTCTGCAATAAATGAAAATCACAAGCAGTTAATCTGCATTAGAGTGCTCTTCTTTCTCTCATCGTAAAGAAGATTTCAATATATGTGACATTTCAATAATATTTTTGAGTGCTGCAGAATATCAGATCTTTAGGTTGTCCTGCCAAGACAAGAATAAAAAATGAATAGGGATATGGGATCTCTTATCTGGAAAAATGATATCCAGAAAGCTCTAAATTACAGGAAGGCCATCACCAAAATCTAAGCATTACCAAGATATTTATCTCTGCAGCATCTCAGTGCTAAAAAAAATCTCCAATTGCCCTCAACTGGGAGGGTCACCAACCCTCTTCTTGCAACAGTAGATCCTGCAGACAGGAGTAGTAAGTTCTGGATCCAGTGTTACTGCACATGCCCATTGCATGTCATTGATCTAATTGGCTGAAGTGTGCCAGCCAATTGGATCACTAATATTCAAATTACCAAAAAAGTCCCCAGTAACTGCCTGGCATTGCCACCCCTGTCCCCTCTCCCTCCCCACACTGTGCATTAGTAAAGAAAAAACCCTTTAAAAAAAATCTGACCCTAAAATGCAGAGCAGTGTAGCGGAGCTGCAGGGCACCATCTTCCGCTGCTTCGTATTCTTTTGGAACTCAATGCCGACACAAAGCCTGCAGGAACATGCACAGTTGGGCCAAGTCAAGAAATGTCTTCAAATACACATGTTAAAATTGGCATTAAGTCCCAAACTAATACAAAGCAGTGGAATATGGTGCTTTTTTTACTAATGCACAGTGCGTATAGGGAGAGTGGGGGGCATTCCAGGCAGTTAAGGGGCCTTTTTTGGTACGGGGTTTAATTCTCCTTTAATACAATAGTGCTTTGGGTTTTTCAGCACTCTGCATGAGAGTTCCTTTAGTAACGACAAAGAGGAGCTGCAGAGCTAAATATCTTGTTAAAGTTTCATTTTACAAACCAACATCAATTAGAAAAATGTTTTTAATCCCATGGGCTGCTCAGTGTAGGACTTCTGTCTGAAGGTGAACATCCCCTTTAAACCCTAAAAATGAATATGGCTAAAAATGCAATATTTTATAAACTGAATTTATTGCACCAGCCTAAAGTTTCAGCATCTCAATAGCAGCAATGATCCAGGACTTCAAACTTGTCACAGGGGGTCACCATCTTGGAAAAGTGCCTGTGACACTCACATGCTCAGTGGGCTCTGAGCAGCTGTTGAGAAGCTAAGCTTAGGGGTCGTTACTAATTATCCAGCAGAAAATGAGGTTGGTCTGTAATATAAGCTGATGTTACAGGGCTGATTATTAAATTCTGGTGCTAATCACACTGGTTTCTGTGCTGCCATGTAGTAATTATCTGTATTAATCACTAATCAGCCTTATATTGTGACATTTCTATTCTATGTGTACTGTATATTGTGAGTGGGTCCCTAAGCTCAGTAAGTGACAGCAGCACAGAGCATGTGCAGTGAATCAGCAGAAAAGAAGATGGGGAGCTACTGGGGCATCTTTGGAGACACCGATCTTTCCTGCTAAAGACCTGTGGTTGCCTTGGGCTGGTACAGCAGCCCAAAACATAATGTACAACATTTCTAGCTACTTCTTTAGTTAAGCTTTAATACTGCTTTATGGCGATCTAAACTTTGGAAAATTGTAGAAAATAACCTTTTTCAAAAAACCCTAGGTCCCAAGCATTCGAAATAATAGATCCCATACCTGGAGCTGTACGGAAGGTGTGGCATGTGCAATATAGCCATAGTAGTGTTGCATGTGGCTGATAATACTAGGGGGGAAGATACAGGCAGAAGTGATGAAAAGAAGGTGGACAGATAAAGTGAGACCTAGTTAGCTGATTAGTGTCACTGGTCTACAAGCAATGTAATGTAAATGTACACTCTTTTACCAGCATGGTCTGGTTGTGGTCAGATTTTGAAAACACATAAAACACTAAGGAGAAAATACAAAGAGAAGTCCTTAATGTGATTTTGTCAAGATCAGATGTATTTTTCTGGCTTCGGTTGATTCTCTTGTCCCAAGGCTGCTTATAGGACTAAAGGATATATAGACAGTCAATAGCTAATAAATAGGAAATACTGCACTGTAGGTGGTACACCAGGTGAACTTCCACAGCAGCAATCAATGCAGAAACACAGGATTGACCCCCTAAATATTTTATACAGCAATTATTGGGGAAAAAACACAGACTTTAGCCTGTTGCTAAATATTGAACTTAGCATGGACATCCATCCGCTCTGCTTTATGACTTTTTCTCAGCATATTCCCAGACCTCCATCGAGGAGGGACACACCGCTGCTCTAGCAAAAGTCAGATTGATTTATCAACTGGAGACAATTTCTTCAAAGGGCCTGGGCTAGGAGCAGAGACTGTCATTCTTTTTTATCATTTGATATCTTTCTTTTGGCGCAACGTGAATCTGATGGAATAGAGTTCTCTGTGGGGCTCACTTGGTAATCTGTGTGTTTATCACTTTGATTGATCTCAGCTCTTGTGTCACCATATTCTTCAACTTTCCGCACCTTTTTCTCTGTATATATTTATTAACAATCGACTGCGATAGGTCTGTGCCTTGTACCCCTAATAATAGTTGCTGCAATAGTAATTCTTACATTTGAGCAATGGCAGTGCTATTATATTGTGCACTTGAACCATGGGTTCAAATCCCCCCAACTTTCAATTTTTTGGTACAGACCTTATAAAATGCAATAATATGAACAAAGGACATAGCATTCAACATATTTACTATAATAATATGAATTTTTCATGTATGGTACCAAAAAATAACCTTTGAGTTTAATACAATTTTAAAACCACATCACATATAGCAGCCAATCAGCAGGTACCATTCATTGATCACCTGCAAATGTCTTATTGGTCACTATAATTTACTGCACCTGGACAAATGTAGCAACTTATATGACATATAGGCTCAGATCTTTGCGTTCCAAGATGCAAAAACCTGTGCTTATTTGCATCTCTGGGTATTCTTTCCGAATACTGAGACTAAAGGCTGCTTTTAGGCTATTTCAGGACTGACAAGACATTGCTTTTATTTACTGTATTTGTAACTGTGTTAAGAGGTAGGGGGGCCCAGATGAAATGTTAAACCAAAGAATTACTGTCTGATAAAATTGTCAGCGCATTTTGTAAAGGTAACATTTAATCAGCCTGCAGAAGCTTTAGAGAAGATAAACTGGAAGAGGATAATCTCTTACAAAACAGCAGCAAAAGCCTGAAGTTGGGGAAAGATACTGACGCAGGTGTATTCCATGCAGTGGAAATATGAGATGTGAAATCCAACTGGCGTGGATCAAAAATAGTGTATTAGAGCGATGTGCAGAAAAAAACAGATTGTACAAATTGATATCAAAAGAAACTAGAAATATTCTAATATCGATGCACTAATTTCAAAAAACCAAATGCAGTCAGTTGTGATATAAATGCAAGGCTGATACTGTGCCATTTATTTATGCAGTGATATAAAAGGCATCTCTTTGTTTCTGCTCATGTGGGGCCTATTTTTGCCCAAGCATGTACTCGTGATATTGGTCAGTGTCTGATTCTCTTCATCACTTTCTGCTCTTCTGACAGACCAAAAGAACAGAACAATAGAAAAGTGGACATATCGGTTGGATAGTAAAAAGGACCAGTGTAGACCCACCTTAACTGCACCCAAATCATGTCTGTCCATCCTTTCCCTCCCATGGATCCTGCAGAGCTACAAAAATGATATTTGGATCTCTCTAGAGTAAGCGCACACATCTACCATGTTTTATTCTTTTTGCTTACAACATTGTAGATATAGGGCTATCCACAGTATCGGACTGGGATGCCAGGGGCCCACCAGAAAATCTTAGGCTGAGGGCCCACTTTCCAAACTATTATACCTCCTCTCCTCACTCAACCTCTTTATTCTCCTAGTCTCTTTTCTCTAAATACTATACTCTTCTATTATTAAGCCACTTTGTTCCCATAAAGAAATAGGGAATGACCATGAATTAGGCCAAATGGTTAGAAGGAAGAGGTCCACTGACACCTGGGCCCACCTGGGTGTTTTCCTGGTATCCCGGTGGGCCAGTCCGACACTGGCTATCCATCTGGAAGCCTATCCTCTGTGTGATTTCTTTATTTAACATGATATTTTATAGTTGGGTGTGCAAATAAGGGGATCTTTAAATGATTAGGCCACCCAAGCGGTGGTTCAGATAGGGCAGATCCATTCATTGGCCCCCGAGCTAACAATCAGGTCACATGTGATACCTGTGAAGACCGTTGAGGATTGTCCATACAGTCCAATCAAAATCCCTTCAAGTTGAGCAGATATTACTTCAAAAAAGAGGGGATGTCTAATAAATACGTGTTGCTGGACTATACTAATGCAAACTGCATTTAAATGGAGTGCCGCCCTTCCAGCTGATTTTTCTACAAATGACACATATCTTCTACATCTGGTCTGGCCTGGGAAACATATCCTACAGGGGCCAATAAGCTGCAGCTCTGTATGTGCATAACCCTAAGAAGATAAACTGAGTTGTTGCCTACTGAGCTGAAGTGAAGCAAGAAGATGTGCTTTGGGATTTTAAAACCAGCCGTGTTCTGATTTACATATCTGAGCTATGCAAAGTTTGTGCAAAACACTTAACTGCTCTGATACACATATACCCTTTCCTTAGCATAATCCTGTTTGTGCATGCAATAAATTCTGCTGTAGGTAGGCATAAATAACATAACCAATGCTGTGCTCTTTGCACAAACATACACACTTGCATCAAACACACACCCTAATTAGTTATGCAAAGACATTAAACTTCCAAATGGGTCCCTCTGGAGTCATTTGGAGCCATAGGAAGCTGTCCTAGTGTTTCTCAGCCAGAGAGAAATGCTACTTGCCACTACTACTAACCTAATATCCTCTAGTTTATCCACCCACTGTGAGCACGTGATTTTCCAAAATATACAACTTTGTTTGTGTGTGATCACAGCTACAATGGCATTCTGGGGGAACTGTTACATTTTGGTTTTAAAAAATGGCACGTTGTATCCCAATACTGAACAATGCTCCTTTGGTAAATATATTAGATGTCAACTAACCCCTTGTCATTATAGTCCTTGGTGTTCCCCCCAACTCCAAATATAATGAAGGCTTAAAGGAGAAGGAAAGGCTAAAATTAAGTAAGCTTTATTAGAAAGATCTATATAAATACACCAGTAAACCCTCAAAGTAATGCTACTCTGAGACCTCTATCAAAAGAAACACAGCATTTCTTTTCTTCTATTGTGTACACATGGGCTTCTGTATCAGACTTCCTGTTTTCAGCATAAACCTCCAGGGCTAGGGCTTGAGCATGCTCAGTTTGCTCCTCTCCTCCTCCCCTCCTTGCTGTAATCTGAGCCCAGAGCTATGAGTGATCAGGGAGAGACTCAAGCAGGAAGTGATGTCACACCAAGCTAATATGGCAGCTGCTATCCTAAACAAACGGCGAGAACTTCTAGAGCTGTTTACTCGGGTATGGTAGAGCATTCTGCAGAATAAATATAGTGTTATAGCTTGCACTTTTGTGGCTAATCTATTGGCAATAAACTGCTTCGGTAGCTTTCCTTCTCCTTTAAAGCATGCTGAGAGTTGTAGTCCTTGAGAACTCAAGGTTAAGACATAGGGGTTCAGAGTGATAATGATCCAAATGTATTTTTGAGACCTAATATCATGTTACCATTTGATGAGAACAATATTTAGGTTTTAACAAATCCATTGCAATTATGAATAATATATGGTGTTGCTTTTACATGGTGCTAAAAATTAATATTATCTTTAAAAATTAGCCCCTTTATTGGAGCTCCCTATAGATGTTCTCTGGTCCCTGTCCTTGTATCAAATGAGGGGTGGGCGTGTCCTGACGGTCCCTGCCAGAAGCAGAGTAGGAGGGGGACAGCCAATCACAGCCCTTCAGTCACACAAGCACAGACAGGTTTCCGTTCCTTATCAGGTCCTGTTAGTTGCTGATTGATTCCTGTCCTGCAGTGCAGTAAACTGAGAGCCGCCGGCTCCCCTGCACAGCCTGGGAATTCAGGGAGCAGGAAGTGGAAATGAAGGGAGGGATTATTAGGGGTTTTGCCTGAAACACTACTTTTCAAAGTGCAATTCTTCTATATCTAAATGAGTATAACACATTGGTACATTCTTATTTTTTACACAAAATGTCTCCTTTAAAGCTTTTACCCATGAATATAGTGCCCTGTGTGCCCCGTGGCCCGTGAAATACTGAGTGGGGAGGAGTTGCAAGGTTGCAAGTTGGACAACCCTATTATAAATGCATTGCCAGTCTATGCTTGCACGGGAGGGATATAAGTAAGTTCTATGTGCTTTTCTTTAATATTTAATGAAACTTCCCTTTCCAGCCCGTCCCCCTCTTCCCTTGTGCAGTGACAAGGAGTCATTAGCAATGCGCATTTCAACTAGTGAGTGGGAGACTCTAGAAGGAAACAAACACAATTAGGTACAGAATCTGTGCAGACAAATGCATTTATACACAAATACAGATATTTCAATACATAAACTCCATAGCAAACTACTGTTTCATGTTCACAGTTTAAACATTCAGTGTTCTTCTAAATGTAGATTTGGTGAGACTTCCTTTATTAGTTCCATTTTTAACTAATTTGTAACACTTGCATGTATATGTGTTGACTTTAGCCTGATATGGATAAGAACTGAACATTGAGATCCAAGATCCCTTCATTTTCCTCCAATTCCTTAATTCATTCAAACTCACAGCTGTTACCTAAGAAAAACATTTCAAGACAGAAGGGTCGCATGTTATATAAATGCAATTAATGCAGCCCAGTTATCTGGTAACCTTATAGCAGACTTTAGGCTACTATCCTGTAGTATTCCCCTCTAACCCCCCAAAAAATATGTTTGCCCACATCTTGTAACCCATAGCAACCAATGAGGTGTTTGTTTAAAAAAAAAAAAAGCTGACCAGTAAACTAAACCTGCTAAATGGTTGCTATGGGTCATGGCTTCTATCAGTGGGGCAATCAAGTAAGAGGCCCCATGAAAGAAAGAGCCCTAAGAGTAGGGTTACAATTTCACCTCTTTAAAGTAGGACACTGAATGCAGGTTGGATGCATGAATCAAGGACTTGTGTGCAGTTATGAATCCAACTTGCAAAATTTGTATTCAATAAGTGTCCTACCTTAAAGGATTGAGGTGGTAACCCTACCCAAGTGGCACAAAGTGCAAGCAATGGGGAGCAAAGTGGCCAGTCTTGTAGGAGGAGTGGCCAGGTTTTAGGCTGACCGTTGATGGGTTTTGGCATAATGGGGTATGGCAAGGGTTGACCAGGGGCATGACCATTTGTCATCATGGAATTTTTTCCATTAACAACCCATTCTATTTGTTGGCAGGGTCCTCTTCTCAAGGAACCCAGGTGATGGTGGCCTAACAATTGCTGTCCCCTGAGGGTTAAGGGCCCTGCTATCTTAGTAGTATGGGATACCATGGGTTCCTATAATAGTATTAAACTTAAGACCATTTATTACATCACCCCTTAATAGAAGAATCCAATTGTAAACTTGGCTTAGTAGGAGTCATTTACAACCTTTGAGGCGGTGTTGGAAACTGCAAAAAATACACGACGGGCACGAGGGGAAAAAGCGAATAACCCCATGTATGGCAAGGCTTTCCAAAGTCCTGAAAAAGATTTACCATGAGAACCATTGCAAACAACTAATATAAGAGAGAGTAAGTTGGGGACTGGAGTTGGATCAAGTAGCTGCAATGGTTTTGTATTTTTGTCACTGGTCATGTGACATTTAATTGGACATCATATCATTTCTAGAATTCTGACCAAACTGAAAGCAGAGGTAAAACCCAAAAATAACATTTGCCTAATGAAGGGAAAGGACATTCTATACAATCATTATAAAAGTAAAAAGCAAAAGAAACTGCTTAGTCTGTCTCTTGAAACAATTGTAGCAGATGTCAGCCTTGCAAGCTGCTTCCCAGGTCTGCTAATCAGCTGCCTTCTTTTCTGTTTCAAACCAACATGGCAGCAAATAGTAAGGGATAGACGGATACTGCTGTTATATTTTCATTGCAAACATGTCATTAGTGTACAAGTATTTTATTTTTTTCATTAGGCAAATGTTTATTTTGGGGTTAACTCATCAAGGAAACATTTTTGATGTCTGAGCTGAATGAAGAATGAAAAAACGCTCACTAAATATTCTCATACTGAACTCCGGCTGCTAGTTGCTCCACTCGGCAATCACAGCAAACAGAGAGAAGTAATGAGGTATCCTCAAAATGTTTTTTTGTATGTGATCAATATTTTCTGTTGTGTAGATACCTCAAACTTAGTATTCCAGACCTGTGCATTAGAAAGTGATATTACCATCTCTTGGTTCCCTGTTATGAATATAGTTCCAGCAGGAGGTCTCATGGTGGGTAGTTCTTGTCTCTTTACATGCAAATTCTCTTCCAGGTTCCTTATGATAGAAATAAAGTGCTACCAAAAAAATTGCATATTTCAAGTTAAAGTGATTTTTTTTTTTTTTAAATAAGTCGGTCTGCAAAGATCTATATGTATGACCTGTGTAAGCAGTGAGTATTTTGGTATTTCTGATAGGGCTCATTTATAAATACTGTGCAAATATGCTCATGGGCAGTAAACCATAGCAACCAATCAGTTACTAGTTTTTTTCAGCCAGCTGCAGGTAGAATAATCAAAGCAAAAATGTGATTGTTTTCCATGGGTTACTGACCAGTGTTTATAAATAAACTCCAGGCACCCAGTCTTTCTTTAAGATTTACATTTTTGTATTATTTTCTTTGCTTGCATCCAATTTATTTAGTGGCCCCTTATGTCTGCTGTTCATTTATCTATTTGAAGGTTGTTTCTATGTTTTCACTGTAGTGCCTTTTCTGGGCATGTGAATGCATAGCTGGTAGCATCATGAAGATATGGTTACATCTTCTCTGAAAGCAAAATCACCGAAAAATTTGCAAATAATTTTGCAGACATTTCACTAAATACATTGGCGTCAATGGGAAATGGAAATTTTATTGCGGTTAAGCAGTTTTTTGCTCTGCAATAACATATACATCACCCTTACCTTCTTAGAGAAGCTCATTTCCACGATGTTCTACTGCTACAGCTATTCTTCATGGAAATAAGACTGCCATGTTGCCAATTTCTTCCAAACATAGTGCCTGTACTGCTAGTAAAGGTGGCCATATACATAACAATTACGATCTTTCCTGGAAAGATTGTTTGTTTCAATACACACGTGTAGAGCTGAATCATCAGATATGCAAGTAGAAACAGTAGAATTCTACGATTTAGCACTAACAATGGGCAATGTTCAGGTACCTTCAAAGGCGCCTGATCAAAATTTTCTGGCTAGTCCGAATTTTCCTTCTACTGATATTTTCCTTCAGCTTGTGCCCCACCATACACACACCGAATATAGATATTATCGGTGCATCTATGACCACCTTAAGATAAACAGGTGGAGGGCAGGGGAAAGCTTTCATCTCATTAATTGATGTGGAAGGCAACATAATGATGATATCTGTGTTTTTCCAGTGCAAAAATATGGAGAAAGTCTAGCCATGAAATTCCCCGCAAACATTTATCAGACAAAAAAGTGTGCTGATCGGATACCTAATCCTGAGTACACTTCTGGTTTTCTTGCAACTCATCACATCAGGCTCAGTATATTTCTGTATACCTTGGGTTTCTTCTATTAAAACCTATGATTGCTGGTTCATCTGCTTTCCATTGAGGCCTGGAAGATCAGCTAGCACTAGAGCAGTGCCTTCCAAACTGTAGGACTGATATCTCAGGTTGCGGCTTAGAGTAGGGTATTCTTACCCTGAAGGTTATTTAAGGGAAGAAATCCTATCTGCTCACTTATATACATCTAGAAATCCCAGCTTGAGATCTGGGGTGATCATAGATATTATTGGCTTAATGGATAAAATATCAAACGTTTTACTATATCTGTAAGCTTGTTATTAGCTAAGGGAGCCCTGAGGTTGAAATTCCAAGGTGGACTTGAACTGAAAAAAGTCTTAAAAACATTGCCCTAGTGCAGTGATCCCCAACCAGTAGCTCGTGAGCAACATGTTGCTCTTCAACCCATTGGATGTTGCTCTCAGTGGTCTCAAAGCAGGTGCTTATTTTTGAATTCCTGGCTTGGAGGCAAGTTTTGGTTGCACAAAACCAGGTGCACTGCTAAACAGAGCCTCAATGTAGGTTTACAATCCACATAGGGACTACCAAATGGCCAATCACAGCACTTATTTGGCACCCCAGGAATATTTTTCATGCTACTGTTGCTCCCAAACTCCTTTTACTTCTGAATGTTGCTCATGAGTTCAAAAGGTTGGGGATTCCTGCCCTAGAGGACTAAATCTGTGTTTTAGAGGTGGCAGCTCCTGAGAATGGGATGGCTTCTTCAGCCACAACAGATGTTGAGATTGGATTACATTGAGAAGTATTTACCCAAAAGTCCCAAGGTGTTTGTCTGCACAGTCTTAATAACATCAGTGTAGACAGTTTTATTCAATCAGTTGAGTCTTATCAATCAATCGGTGAGATTATCTGTTGTCAGGATGACATGGCCTTTTGAGCAGAAGTCGGAGCTTATAAGAAAACTAACTCTTGCAGAATAGACACAAATCAAAGGTGAATGGAAGCAAGGTATAAAACCTTCAGGCAACAGTCAAGGCTGGCAGCAAATAGAGTAGTCATGATCAGGCAGAGAGTCAGCACCTATTAGATCAGCAACATAATACAATTAAGAGCTTACCCAGGAACTTTCTAAGAAAGACCTACAATAGGAACCCTGCTCCAGATGTGACTGTTAGATTTCATTAGTGCACCACATTGGCGATATCACTTTGTGCTGCTGGTGCAATGGCATCATCCTATATGCTGGAGCGTTGCCAGTATCCCCAATCCATATTCTCTCTTATAATTTAGGGCTAGCTTTTTGTGTTACCCATATGCTCTATTTTTACAATGGACTAATGTTTTATATTTTAGAATATTATTGAGATACAGGAACTTGTAGAGTAACAGTTGGATTTGAAAAGCCTAATAATACATGTGTAATTCAGAAAGGACTCTACCAATATATCACAGTGTCTAATCCACCATGACATTCTCAAGGCTCATCCGCCTCAGTGCTGCAAGTACTTCCTACTCAAACCCTTCCAGCTTCACTTTCTTATCATGACAAAGTGACAGTGTAGCTGCAGAAAACCAGCTCTATTTATGCCTGCACCCCATGAGCTGGAGGATGGGGATACTAAAGAATTGATGACCCCAGGTAATGGGGCAGCCAAAGCTCTATTGAAAAATCCAAAAACTTATTTAAGGATCCCTGTGGCCAAAGCCCAGAGGTGCAAAAGTTATTTAAGCTTTTACATTCATTTATATCTAGGTAGAAAGAAAGAGATTTGCACTCCACTGCCCAGAAAAAAAAAATCAAATCAAATTCTGACTTTGCTCTGTTCAGCAACCAGAATAAGCTCAGTGACACCAATTTTTATTCTCTCTGTTCTAACATAAAAGTGAGTGTTTGTTTTTTTTTAAGTTTGTAATTGTAAGATGCCGCCTCCATTCATTTGTAAAGGAAACCAGAAAGAAAGCCTTCTCTTGTTCCATGCATTATGTTGTTTTTTTTCCAATGCATTCAGAAGACTGAACCACTTTCCCCGAACCAGCAAAATTCCATTTTCACATAGCTCCCAAGCTCATAGGAATGTAACTTTCTATACATCTTATGTCTGGGTTTTGACAAAGAGCTTATGAATCCTTCTGCCAATAACTGTCAGATTTTAGTGGGTTAATGCACACTCTGGGGTCTTGGTTACTGTTACAGGGTTGCCTGCTTTCTATAGCTGTGCTTTCCCCACAGATATTCTCTGCACACTCACATAGCCAGTTAAAGATTTATAGGACTCCTCGACCTATGGGAAATTACTCCAGATTTCTCTCAAATCAATGCTGAGTGTCCCCTCTCTGTCTCTCTCATCCCTCCACACCTCCCTCTCCATCTGTCTATCTTTATGTTTAATAGGAACTGAGATGTAATTTTTTTTTCGGCTCTGTTTGATGTAAAGAGGCTGCAATGTGTCTTCGGAAGGATTGGGCTGCCAGCGAGAGAAGGGGGAGATGTTAAGATAGAATGAAAGGGAAAGAGATAGAGGAATATCAATAGGGTGGAAGATGTTGAGTGAGAGTTACAAGGTGGAATGAATCTTTTGCAGAGAGAGAAGCGAAAAAGTGACACAAGTAAATGCAGAAAAATGAAATATAGAAAAGAGAGAGAGGAAGAAAAAGCAATTGTCTCATGCAGAAAATGTGAGATAAAATCTGGCATAGAACTAGTTATGCCTTTGCTCTTTATATAATTATTCTTCACTTTTTTTCTGCAGTTGAATTCAGGCCCTTAGTCAAGAAAATCCTAGTGAAAAAATATATTGTCCGTTACCAATAAAACTTTGGAAGGGAATAAGTAAATCGATGAACATGAAGGAGCTGCGCTTGGTACGAATCGCAAAGCAGAGTACAGCAGTATGGAATGGGTGAAATAACAGAGGAAAGGAGGTTATTGCAAGGGAAATATATTTTAAGAAACCTGTTACCATAATGAACACAACAAAAAGATTTTAAACAAGGTCTAAACTTTCTACTACCACATGGGGGATCTGCTTATTGTAGGGTATATACCGGGTGCCAGATGTGTAGGGGTACAAGATGGAATAGATACATCTATAAAGAGTGCTGACATCAAAGCAGGCACTGTGTTACATTCACCCATCACATTTCACAATTTAGGTTGTGGTTAATGGTATGTGCAGTGCTGCAGTTTGCCTACTAGTGGATTGCACCTCAAAAATTGAGTTTGAGGTGCTTGTGATTAAAGAGGGCTGCCAGTATTCTTAAAGGTGAAGGAAAGCTACGGAGGCATTTTATTGGCAATAGATTAGCTGCAATAGTGCAAGCTAGAATGCTATATTTATTCTATAGAATGTTTTACCATACCTGAGTAAAAAGCTCTAGAAACTCTCTGTTTGTTTAGAATAGGAGCTGCAGTATTAATGTGGTGTGACATCACTTCCTGCCTGAGTCTCTCCCTGCTCTGGGCTCAGATTACAGTAGAGAAGGGGGGGGGAGAGAAGCAAACTGAGCATGCTCTTGCCCAGGGCAATGAGGTTTAAGCTGAAGGCAGGAAGTCTGACACTGAAGCCTATGTGTACACAATAGAGGGAAAGAAATGCAGTGTTTCTTTTGACAGGGGACTCAGAGCAACATTACTTTGGGGGTTTACTGGTATATTTAGATGGACCTTTCTGATAAGGCTTACTTAGTTTTAACCTTTCCTTCTCCTTTAAGATGCAAAAGAAGTAACTCAGCTCCATGGTAGTAAACAGCACAGCAGGATTCCAGGGGCCAGTTGTCCATGGCTTGTTGAAATAATGACTCATTCAGGGACTCATCTAATGATGTGTTTAATTATTCCCCTTTCATTTTTAAATCAAAGTTGATATTTTCAGTCCCATTGGTGGAATGAATTTGCCCCAAATGGCCCTGATATAGTCTTTCAACACCAGGCACCTTATTGAGGCCATCTCTTCCATAGGAAATATCACAGTTGGGTTGAAGAGAGAACAGAGCACAGGCTCACTTTGTCTGCCTACATATATCTATCTGGTTTAAAGAGAAAGTGGAAAGGAGATATGAACATAATGACCAATACTTGACTCTCCAAATTTACTGTTTCTAAGGGGCAGATTTACTAAAGGACGAATTGTTGCCTGCGCCCATTAGTAAATCGCCGATTTGCTGACGGGCGTAGGCGCCAATTCGCTAGCGAAAGAGATAGGCACTAGCGCTCATTCACTCAATTTCTGGCGAATGGACATTACTCCGCAAATTCACTAAAATGCAGATTTTATTGAGCATTACCTATTTCGCCAGATTTGCCTTCGCCAGCTCAGACCAGACGAAGTGCACTGGAGTGCATAGATCTTCCTCAATCTTCTGTTACTTACATCATATTCTTTAGTGGAAAAAGCATCAAAGTTCAAAACGCTGGTCGTCTTTTCCTTTTTTTCGGAGTGATGCAAAAGTCCTTAAAAACGTTTTTTGTGTAACCGGTTCCCCCCATACATTTTGAACATTAACTAAACAGTGGGTTCATGTGTAGGGCATTATAACAACTCTATTGTCTTTATTAAGGTTTCATGGACATGTGTAATTAACAATGGAAATTTAATGTATTTGCTGCAACATATAACATAGAGACGTCCATTCAACTTTAAATTTCCTGCCGTATGCAAATTAACCTGAGCGCAAGACCTCTAGTGAATTTGCGCTTGGAAGAAATGAACGCTAGCACATCTTTGCCAGCGTCCAGGGGCCCACAATGAAACTTCGCTTTTTAGTTAATTAGTGTTGTCTGAGCAAATTTTCACCTGCTGAAGTGTAGCGATGGGTGCCAAGCAGACGCTGTTGACTTTTCGCCGGTTAGTGAATCTGCCCCTAAGTCTCTGAATACTGCTCGAGGGCTAATGGCTAGTCCACACGAGGAGATTCGGGAAGATTTTGTTGCCTGGCGAACTGCCTCAGCGTTTTTCCCCATAGGTTGCAATGAAAAGTTGCCTGCGCTAATGCACACGCGGCGATGCATTTCAATAGTCGCCCAAAGTTGCCTCAGTGACTACAGAGGAAGCAGACCCTGTGGGTGCAGGGGGGCCAGGAGGTATAGGTACAATTTCAGGAGAACCCTCTGAATATGTTGGGGGCCCTAAAATTAATTTGCTGTGGGGCCCAAATAACATCTAGTTACTCCAATGCTTGTAGTAGTACTGTATTGCTGTATCAGTTCCTCCACCTGCATTTCGTAGACAGGCAGAAAGAAGTGGATTCACAGCTCCATGTAGCTTCACTGACAGACACAGCAACTGCCTTAGTACAGTTACATGGAGCGGAGACCGAACTGAAAATTTGAAAGCAGGAGGAGGACCCAAGCCCGGATTGCTGATTTGATATCCCCCACATACAAAATTGTCTGCTGGAACATTGGGGATTAGGCATACAGGAGATAGATTTAAACAGCTGTCAAATCTCTTGCACACCCCCAGTGCTTCCAAAACAATAAGGATGCGGTTGAACATGCTGCCCCTAAAACCTTGCCACCCTAGGCCTTCCCACAAATCCAGGCCTGTGAGTGTCCTTGGCCTCCGGGTGATGAGATACCAATGGGATGCTATCCATTGAATTCATCAGAGGACATCGGATGTACTATATAGGTATTCGTGAAACAACTGCCATGAATATCAGAGATTCAAGGTATGTTTCTTACCGGTATTTGCTACCCTCTTTGTGATTAATCCTGGATCTTGCAGGACCATTACTATTATCATTAATCTATATGAAACAGATATAGCTTGAGATTAATCTCTTTTGTAATTATGGGCAAATCTGCCCCATTTCACTTTGCTGAAAAATGTACAACTTTTTCAGTGAACAAAACATTGGAGTCTATGGGCATATTTCCGCTGCGAAACCTGGGTGAAAAATGTCCATACGAATAAGTTGTTGGTTAAAAGAAGAATTTAAACTCGGATGATATACAGTACACAGTGGAGTCTGCCTTCTTCCTAAAAAGCACTTTATTGGCCTATATACATATTTAGTACATTTTTTGGCATGAGTTATTCTGCCATTGAAATCCTATTTCTTAATGGGGTTGTTCACCTTTAAAATAACTTTTATTATGAATGTAGACTGTAGAGAGTAATATTCTAAGACAATTTGCAATTGGTTTTCATTTTTTTATTTGTGGTTTATGAGTTATTTAGTTTTTAATTAATCAGCTCTCTAGTATGAAATGTAAGCAATCTAGTAGCTAGAGCCTAGTTTACCCTAGTAAACATGTATTGATTTGAATAAGAAGCTGAAATATGAATAGGAGAGGCCTGAATAGAAAGATGAGTAATACAAAGAAGCAATAACAATATATTTGTAGTCTTACAGAGCATTTGTTTTAGATGGGGTCAGTGACACCATTTGAAAGCTGGAAAGAGCCCGAAGAAGAAGGCAAATAACTAGAAAACTATAAAATAAACACAATTAATGAAGACCGATTGAAAAGTTGCTTAGAATTGGTCATTCTATAACATGCTAAAAGTTAACTTAAAGGTGAACCAACCCTTTAATTTATCTTTCAAAAAAGAAAGTAGAATAACCACTTATAATTCCAATTATAAATATGGGCAGTAAAGTGGTTCAATGGTTGGCGCTGCTGCTTTACAGCACTGAGTTCCTCACATTTATCTTTATAGGGGAGCTATCTGCAAGGAATTGGTATTGTTTCCATGTGTCGGTGTGAGTTTCCTCCAGGTTCACCAGTTTCTTCCCACACTTCAAAACACACAGGCGGGTTAATTGGTTCCTGATGAAACTGACCCTACTGTGTGTGTTGAGCGCATGTAATAGGGAACTTGAATTGGAAGCTAAGCAAGGCAGGGACTGATATGAATTCAAAAAAAAAATCTCATGAACGTGCTGCATAAAATGTATCGGCACTATATAAATAAAGGCTAATAATAGATACATAGTAGATGAATTGGAAAAAAAGATATACTGTACATTTATTTGAGAAACATATAAGATATATGATATATGATATTTGTTTCTCAAATAAATCCAACCTAGCTTCTAGCTGATCCATAGGGAGAACAGATTTGAAGGTATCGCCAATATAATATTTCAAAAGAGAGATGTGAGGACCTCCAATAGTAAGAAACGATAAGTTAAAATTTTTTTAAAGGTAGGGATGCCAAGGGATGTTTTTCACCCCTGGCTTTCATGCAAAGACTACTCCCCTCATTTCTAACTCCAAAGAGTTTTACCTGATACTGCCACCTATGTGATGGGCCATACCGAGCTGATCGTTTGGACTTCATCCCACTGATTATAACGGAGGCCAATGTAGGCCATCAGAAGAGGGCCATAACAATTGTCCTCTTCCCAATAGATAGCTGGAAATTTTCCAGTCAAAGGTAGAGGAAGTCAGGGAAGAAGTCGTGGAAGGCCCATACACAGAAGATAAGCTGCCAACTTGGGCTGAAGTGGCCAAATAGGTACCTTTAAATCTGTCTATGACCAGCTTAATTCCTATCATCCTTAGTCAACCATTTGACATTGTACAGCTGAGGGACCACAGACGTGCCATCCCTGCATTAGAGGAGTGAACATCATTACCCTAACACATACCAGCTCCATCATGTTGGAGATGCCAAGATTCATGCTTCTCATGTTAATGATCAGACCTGGGAATGGGATTAATAGCTCTTTAAATCTTGTTTCTCTGGCTAATTATAAAATATTCAAGTAGCTCTGCTCCAGTGGGGTTGGTGATGGAATTGAGTCTTTTGCATTTCACACAGACTTAGAAAGAGACTTCAGTTTAAGCATATGTGGAATCTTTGCATCTCTGCCTTACACTGAGTAATGTGGCAAATATTATGGATGTACATGTGCTTGCAAGGAATAGCAATAAACATATTCATTTCAAAACAGGACCTGTAAATTGACTTTAGAATTCTGAGAGCTGAATAAATCAAAAATGTGTATACATGAGCAAGACAAAATAAATATGTATGCTTTGTGTTAGCCACATGTTCCCGCTTGCTTGGAAGTAGAGTCCGCGATGCAGTAAAACCCAGAGAAATTCTCTCCTTTATAAGAGAATGTGGGTATCGCTTCAAACAGGCTACCTGCTGCAGGGCACATGTTGCTGAACTGAACTGATTTCCATCATGCTGAGATGAGCTGAGATTTAGAATAAAGGGAAATGAGTTTCATGGTATCTGTGAAGCCAAAGGGTCACCAGATGTTATCTGGAGTGACATTTTCATAGATTAAGCTCTTTATCCTCATGGACCCTTAGATTTATCAACATCTTCTGCTTTTGTGGAAGACAGCTTGAGGGGTATAAAGTACTTAGAGTCACTGGTACATTGTAGAAAATTTAATGGTAGATATGATAAAAAACCTGATACAGAGTAAAACATATTCAGCATACTTCATCTTTTATAGACTCAATTATGTGGAGCGCTCACCTCCCCAAATCACACTTTTGTAGTGTCAGGTGCTGTACTGTGAGACCCACTCCTGTCACTGGGCCAAATCAATATCCAGAAAAAAACCAGCAGCACACCAAATCTAGTTGTAGTTGTGTTCAAAGATGAAAATTTATTTAGCCCATATGCAAAAAGGCAACGTTTCGAGCCTACCAGGCCCTTTATCATATATAGACATCCCTTGACAAAGGTTAGTGGGGGTCCCTACTATATGGTGTAATTGACTGGGGTGGTAACAGGTACAGTATGATCCAACAATTAATCTAGAATTCCTTTCTATTAGAGATTAATTCCTTTGGGTTGCAAGCAAATTTTATTAACTATGACAAACAATATAATAGTTTGTACTACAGGTTCCCAGACTGGACCACCACAATCTGCAGGCACAACAAACCCCTGGCAGAGCATTCCACAACCTCACGGTCCTCACCGTGAAGAACCACCTATGCTGCTCCAAGTTAATTTCCTTAAAGGAGAATCAACCGTTAACTTAAAAAAACCCTACCCCCTTCCCCTACGTAGACCTCCCTCCCCCCGGCCTATCTGCCCCCCTGGGGAAATGCCCCTAACTTTTTACTTGCCCCTCGGTGCAGATTCAGGGGTCGCAGTTCAAGGCAGCTATCTTCCGGGTCTTCGGTAATCTTTGACTGAGACCGGTGAAGTGCTCAGTTGGAGCAATTTCGCGCTTTGCAACGACTGCACATGCACCGAAATGGACAGAAATTGCTGAAGCACTGGAAAAAGACACGAAGACCCAGAAGATGGCTGCTGTGAACTGCGATCTCTGAATCTGCACCAAGGGGTAAGTAAAAAGTTAGGGGCATTTCCCCTGGGGGCAGTTTGGCTGGGGGGAGAAGGGAAGGGTCTACGTAGGGTAGGGGTTTTTTTTCAGTAAGGGTTGAATTCGCTTTTAAGTCTAAAGGGATGACTTCTAATTTTTTGGTCTTTTCTATGGGAAAAAAGATCCCATAGAAAAGAACAAAAAACATTGACAGGGTTTCTCATAGTTTGTTCTTTGAGTTAAGTGCTTTGTTGCTGTCTTGAATACCTTGGGGTGGTGGCTGTTATGTATTCCCAGCAGCGAACCAAGGGACAATCGATCAACTGACAAACAACAACCAGTTATAATGAGGACTTAAGTTATGAGTTATATAAGGTAGCATACTTACACTTGTCAATATAGGGGCCTATTTATTAAGCCTCAACATTTCCTAGTTGATTTATTATACCCCAAAGCTGCTAAAAATCCAAATTCAAAAAATACTCCATCTCAAACCTGTCAAGGTCATGTAGAAGTCAATGGCAGATGTCCCTGAAGATTTCTTGACATCTTGATCTGCACTGGTTTTCGTCTAATTATTTGGTAAATTTGGATTTGGAGCGTCAATTCGATATAGACAAGTTTTCGCAGTGTCAATTAGAAAAATTAAGATAATTCAAATTGACGCACAATTTTGTGGCAATGGTTTTTTGCACCGACTTTTTCAAGAACAATTATTGATAATTAAAATGAGTTAAATTTGTGGATGGAAGTTAGTTCGACTTTGTTTTAATAAAAAATTAGAATTAGATAAATTTGAGTTTTAGTTAATACCGACCATAGTCAAAAAGTATTCTTCAATTATACCTTATTTAACTATGATGTTGGGTCCCCCATAAACAGCTCGAGCCCCCCCCTAAAAACTCCCAAGATTCTACACTCCTTTTTTGTCAAGTAAGAATTCTCTTTGTTTCCCACAGAGGGCTCGGTCCTCATCCGAATGCTGTGGATTCCCCCTGAAATCCAGAATCATAAGAACCATTATCATTTAAGGTAGTTTTAAATGCCTTAAACACCTGGCAGAACCAGAGGTTCCCTCCACTAGTTCCTTTCCAGAATAAATAGCTTGTGATATCAAATGTTCCTAAACATGGTGCTACTTGCTGCAAAACCCAACAGTCAGTGTTCTTTAATAACTTTTTATATGCCTGTAATAAAAGATACAGAATGCAGGAAATGTTATTCTGCAAAGATTGCCTTACTTACTGTGTGTGAGGCTTTATATTTATTATATTTTATTATGTATGAGGAAGCTGTGACACCAATCCTTGTGCTAAAGTGGAATGAACTGTCCTCAATAGACAATATGATTTTGTGTGACCTAAGTGTCCAAATTATCTGGTACAATAATAGCTTGACAATAAGTAATAGGGATGGGCGAATTTGACCCGTTTCGTTTTCGCCAAAAATTCGCCACCGGCGAAATGTCGTCGACGCCCATTAAAGCCTATGGGCGTCAAAAAAAAACAAATTCGCCCATCCCTAATAAGGAACAATTACATTTATGACCATTATACATTTGTTTTGCCCACAAAAAATCCATAGAAGACGTTTATTTTGCATTACATAGTTTTGATTGTCTCTTTTAATTGAGGTGCATTTAATATAATAATCATATAATAATATATTTCTAAATATAATATATAACCAAAAAGTAAAGAAAGATTCGACAAAGTGTAATGTTACAGACCTTAATGACATTCTGCCTGGGGTCCTGCATTCAGTTATAGGGCTGCAGTCTCCTAGTCTTAAATGAACCTTAGCAGCTTCAGCTATAAAATTCTTATTAATGCTTATAAAATATAAGATTATATTCTTAGCTCCATTACCAAGTGTCAGAAAGCAGTTGTGGGGCCACTAATCAAACAGGAATCAATATCACAAGCATTAAATTAATGATCAGTAAGTGTGACAAATATGTTTGGGAAGCTCCTTGAAGTTATAAGGAATTGCCTTCTGAATACTGATACAGGTAGAATATGTATTTATATATTGTGTTGTAGATAGCATTTTATGCTTATAAATCATTCAAAAAACCTAAATGAAATAGTTTCCTGTCAGGCAGTATCTGAAAAGACTAATGCTATTGCATAATCTGGGGGGGGGGGTGTTCAATTGTGAAGAAATTGTGGCTTTGTTTAGTACTTTTAATAGTCTGTTATAACCATAACTAGTATAACTATATATTAGTGATGGGCGAATTTGTCCTGTTTCGCTTTGCCATGAATTTTGCGAACTTCCAGCAAAATTTGCAAAACGGGCGAAAAAATCCCAAAACCGCGATTTCGATGCCTATGACAATTCGCTGGTGTAAAAATGGGTGCCGGCATCAAAATTAAAATCAATGGGCGTCTGCTAACCGTCGCAGCAAAACCTGGAAATTTGCTGCAAATTTGCCTGGCGAATACTTTCACCCATCACTACTATATATATATTTAGGCAAACAACCTATGGTATAATGTGCCTGTTGATTCCAAAAGCTTATGTAGCACATGATAGCAGTGTATATATATATATATATATATATATATATATATATATATATATATATATATATATATATAGCAGTCCACACAGCAATCGCCATCAAGCATGTATCAAAAACTCATTTATTGGTGCTTTCATGGACGGCTACATTTAATTTTGGTTAGCACTCGGCATAAGACTCTGCGAGTGGTGAGTGCCAATATATATATATTAGGGATGCACCAAAACCAGGATGCGGTTTCGCCCAGGATTCAGCCTTTTTAAGCAGGATTCTTCTGCTAGGCCGAACTGAATCCGAATCCTAATTTGCATATGTAAATTAGGGGCAGGGAAGGAAATCACGTGACTTTTTGTCACAAAACAAGGAAGTAAAACATTTTTCCCCTTCCCACCCCTAATTTGCATATGAAAATTATTCGGTTCGGTATTCGGCTGAATCTTTCACAAAGGATTCGGGGGTTCAGCCAAATCCAAAAAAGTGGATTTGGTGCATCCCTAATATATATATATATATATATATATATATATATATATATATATATATATAGATATAGATATAGATATAGATATATATATATCTATATATACATATATATCTATATATACATATAGATATATATATATATATATATATATATATATATATATAGCAATGATGGGTGGAACGTGCAACCGTAAGTAATAATGAAAACCTGGTTGCGAGTCCGTTTCAAAAGCAAATATCCAACAATTAACAGCAGTCCAGAGAGAAAAAGAAAAAAAAAATGTATATATATATATATATATATATATATATATATATATATATATATGGAATTGAATAAATAATTTACATTTTGGCTAGGATAGCTTCTACATAACCTTGCAAGCTTTTAAATGCCAAAGTTTTACCTTTGAGATTTTGTGTTTTTTCACGTAATAATTATAGAGAAATAGTGTTTTTGAAACCATGACTCAAATCCACAATTTTTAGAGCAAAAAAAATTGTACAGCAGGGAAAAACATCTATGAAGTTGAACATTGATAAATAACCAACTTACAGTGAAATCTTGGACAGTTTTTTGGTATGGACCCTCTGGCCCGACAGTTCTACAAAGAGAGGACATATCTACCATCTTCCTGGTGATGCCTCATACCCCATCCATGAGTAGTACCTTCTGGTAACAGTAGAAGTGGCATTATTTAAATGCCAGAGAGGTCCAATCGTTCTGTGACCTACACCTCTGGCAGGCAAAAAAAAATTGGGGGGGGGCTCACTGAAGGTGAAATCTCTAACAGGAAGGAAGAACTATTAGAACTATTAGTTCACAATAGATAAACAGTGCTAAATGATAAGAACACGTTCTTAATACAAACAAGACCATTGAACGTGGACAAAGCAGAAGGCAATCAGCATTAGGTATTCCTCCCCTTTACAAATAGACTACTCATGCACCATAGTCACAACATTTTCAAAATTAGCATAATTTTTTTACCCCCGTACAAATGCTCTCTTTATTTCACTTTCATTTTGATGACAGCATACCATTACAAAAACAGATCATACTTGCAATTAAACCAGTGAAAACATTGGGCAGTTCTCATTAATTGATCATATTCTGGAATAATCAGATCATTTATTTTCATACATTAAGTCTACATTATGTAAAAGAAAGAAAGTGCCGTTGACTTAGAATCAATACTAGTTGCCGGTGCAACAGCCTGGAACAGTAGAGACTGGAGATTGAAATCGTAGAGGTGGGTGGTCTTTTTAAGACTGAGTTCTGTCTCGTCTCAGAATATGCCATAGAAATCTGCTGCTCATTAATAATTTGGGAAGATTTTTATAAGTAATATAGGATAGAATCAGTCACAGGGATTTAATCACAGGGAGCTGAAATGATAGCCACTCCAGCTGAGTCCAGAGCTGTCACCAGTTAGTGATTTCTCAAAAAAATGTATTACTCTAATAAAAGGGCTCGGCTGTCCAACAAAGTCACAGAAGTTCTCTAAAAATGAATATTAAAATGAAAGGGGAGAAAAAATCTCTGCTGACTAAATATTCTTCTTTCCCTTTTATTGGAAGATGAGTGATTGCTGCGTGGCAGCTGCAGAGAGCTGGGTGAATGATAGATTTGAACAATTTTGCAGCTGTCACGGTAGGTGATGAGCATGTGATATAAGTGGAATGGTGACAAAAAAGGTTAAAATGGCATAAAAAAAAGAATAAATCCAAATGTCGAAAAAAAAAGCTAAACAGATTGGAGCAGAGAGGGCTAAAGCTGAGAGCAAAATATATTCAATTGTTTTTGGTCCCTATAAAAATGCCTTCTGGGGGTCGGATGCCATTAGCAGAAGAGGAGGGTCTTCCATATTGGATCTGGCTCCCTGGAGCCAATGTGCCTACAGGGCATTTGTCTAAATATTAGGCCAATCAGTCAATGCTGATGTACAGACCTGTTCACACTGTGCAGGTACCAAAGGGAAAAAGCCTTGAAACAATGCATCTAGCCTTAAAGATGTTCCTGATGCATTATTAACACTGCAGCCTGAAGACACATCATTCTGCAAGAGCGATAAGCAAAATAGATGTCAGAGACGTTAAAAAAAAAAGCCATAAAAAAACAGAGAGTCTTCTATAAATAAGATAGTGCTGTAAAAGCCATCGCCTTCTCCTGGGGACAACAACAACATTATGGACATCAGCTGGAAGTGTCTAATGATTCCTAACCAGATGAAGAGAGAAGCAGGGAAACATATCCTTTATTGCTTTCTAAAATCCCATTCGTTTCCTCGGCTGCTTTCATATACTTGCAAAGTACACTCCAGTGTTTAAGCTGTTGTATGTTTAATAATCAAGCAGGGTACCGTCTATATAGGCACTGACAGTACAGGCAAACGCCATTTTAATTGCCTTCAAATACATGTAAATAATGGTCATGCAAAACCGGTGCTGGATATTGAATTTAGGGCATCCAGGTTGTGCAGATAACCAGGATCTTATGTCTTATACACTAGATGTCTTTTTAATCAGAATGCTTATTGAAAGTTGCCATGGTGATGCAGCAGTACTAAAGTGTGGCCTCAGGGTTAATGCTTAAAGGGTAAGTATCACAGACACAAAAAAAAAAATAATAAGTTGGCTTTCTTAAATGCAATATGGAGTAACATATGTTTGGGTTTATCAGTTCAGTTGATGTATGCTGATTTGCAAGGCAGAGCCAAGTAGCTGTAGCTGTAACCAGAATAATATGTTTAATACCTAGGCCTTCAGTTCTAAGTATGGAAAGAACCTTGAAGCTACTGAAACGCCTGCTCTGTTTTAGGAGGAGGTTACACAGTGACCTTTTAATACAACTAGATAAAGCAATTGGGACATGAACCTGGTAAAAGGTATGGAAAATCTTAGCTATGAAAGACTTCCCAAGTTGGGATTGTTTACGCTGGAGAAGAGGTGCATAAGGGGGAATATGATAACCAAGTATAAATATATAAGGGGATCATATAATAATCTCTCTAATGCTTTATTTACCAGTAGATCTTTCCAACTGACCCGAGGTCACCCATTCAGATTAGAAGAAAAGAGGTTCCGCCTAAATATTGGGAAGGGGTTTTTTACAGTGAGAGCTGTGAAGATGTGGAATTCTCTTCCTGAATCAGTGGTACAGGCTGATACATTAGATAGCTTTAAGAAGGAGTTGGATGGCTTTTTAGCAAGTGAGGGAATACAGGGTTATGGGAGATAGCTCATAGTACAAGTTGATCCAGGGACTAGTCCGATTGGCATTTTGGAGTCAGGAAGGAATTTTTCCCCCTCTGAGGCAAATTGGAGAGGCTTCAAATGGGTTTTTTTTGCCTTCCTCTGGATCAACTGGCAGATAGGCAGGTTATATACAGACATAAAAGGTTGAACTTGATGGATGTGTGTCTTTATTCAACCTAACTCACTATGTTACTATGTAATTTAGAGTTTCCCCTGCGTATTATTAGTTTTTTATGCTTTGCCTATGAGTATTTGGGTGTGTGAGTGCTGTGTGTCTTTATATTGTAAGTGCTATATGTGCTCATTACTGTAAGTGTGGCCTGTGGCCCTTTGCTTTAAAATAGGAGTGCAACTTGTGTTTAGTACTGTGAGTTGTAGTGCGTACTTAGTACTGCTGTGCTTGCTGCATGTGTATATGTGGATACATTTATACAATAATAGAATACAAAAAAAAGACAAGAATTCAGATAGATTAAAAAGGCATGGATGTCCCTTCTGTGCAGAGCATACAATCTAAGTAAGCTCCATGCGCTAAGTGCTCAGAATGCTCTATGTGCTTAGTGCTCAGAATGCTCCATGTGATTAGTGCTCTCAATGCTCATTGCGCTTAGTGCTCAGAATGCTCCATGTGCTTAGTGCTCAGAATGCTCCATGTGCTTAGTGCTCAGAATGCTCCATGGTCTTAGTGCTCAGAATGCTCCATGTGATTAGTGCTCAGAAAGTTTCATGTGATTAATGCTCAGAATGCTCCATGTGACAAGTGCTCGGAATGCTCCATGTGATTAGTGCTCAAAATGCTCCATGTGATTAGTGCTCAGAAAGCTCTGTGCACTTAGTGCTCTGAATGCTCCATGCGCTTAGGGCTCAGAATGCTCCATGTAGGGTTGCCACCTGGCCAGTATTTGACCGGCCTGGCCGGTTAAAATGATGGTTGATCCCAATGTTATTAATAGGGAAAAAATATAAATATATACAAAGGCCGGTATTTTTTTCCAGAAAAGGTGGCAACCCTAGCTCCATGTGATTAGTGCTCAGAAAGCTCCATGTGCGTAGTGCTCTGAATGCTCCATGTGATTAGTGCTCAGAAAGCTCCGTGCACTTTATGCTCAAAATGCTCCATGTGCTGAGTGATCTGAATGCTCCATGCACTTAGTGCTCTGAATGCTCCATGTGCTTAGTGCTGTGGGTTGGTTATGTGCTATATAAAAGTGGTTGTCTGCATTATTAGATATAGGGACTGTTATACTGAAATGGGTTATAATTCTATCCACAGGAGGATAAGTGAATATAATTGACAACTGATTCATTTGATAAAATACTGATTAATAGATAATAAGTTTTTAATACAATGCATCTATAATTTATAGACACACATTAGTATTCATTATTGTTGTCCTTTGCAACAGTGCCACTGAAATAATGGACACATAATGGCAGCTATTACAAGACACTTACAGACAGTAAACTTTTGTAAACAAGGGCATTTGCATTCATTTTGGAGCCAAAACATCTGCTGTGTTAACAAACTTATGTAAGAGGACCCCTCAGTCTCCAAACATCACCCCTGACACTCAAACACACACAAACTAAAAAACTAAACTCTAAACTGCTGCTATGGAAACAGTTCAAATTAATTGAAGAACAATGTGTTCTCTTTTTTTTTTTTTTTTTTTTTTAAACAATGCATTTTTTATGTAACATTCTAAATAGATGCTGTTCTTGGTGAAGCCTCCACACCCTTAGCATTCTGTTTCCTAAACAATAGAGTCTTAGGCTGAAGTACAGCTATTGTACTGCTAGTTAAAGGGGTTGTTCACCTTTAAAGTAACTTTTGTATGATATAGAGAATGGTATTCTGAGACAATTTGCAATTGGTTTTCATTTTTTAATATTTGTGGTTTTTGGGTTATTTAGCTTTTTATTTAGCATCTCTCCAGTTTGCAATTTCTGAATGTGAATATTTGGGATTTGCAAAACAAGCGTTGGAATTAGAGATTTAGGTGACAATTTTCAGCAATTTGTTGGCTGGTAAACTTTCCGAATGAGAAGCGTATTATCCTGACTTAATCCAAAAAAGAAAATACAAACGTGATTAAACCAAATATTATAGGGTTTTTTATTAAAGGTGAAATGATAGAGTTTTATTTCTTTGAATGAACTCACAACTCCTATTGTATCTTATTTAAGAAAAAACTCGAATGGAAAAAACTTGAATTAGCGAGTTCGGGTTGTGAAACCCGAAAACTTGATTTAATTACGTTTTTGGTAAAAAAAACTTGAATTGCTCTAATTGATCGAGTTTTTGGGCAGAACTCTCCTAAAAAAACTCAAACATCATGAAGTCTATTAACATTTTCAAATGTTTCAAGGGACCTCTTCCATTACTCCTACATGACCTTGACAGGTTTTAGATAGTGTATTTTTTATTTGAGCTATTTCTAGGGTTGGGGTATAATAAATCTTGAAAAAATCAAATTTTTTTAACCCAAATATATTTTTTTGGCCAAAAAATAACCTCAAAAACTCGAATTTCGTAAAAAAAAACAACTCAACTCGAACCTTCATAAATAACCCCTACAGTATGGGGATTATTTATCAAAATCCGAATTTATCTCAATATTTGATGAATATTTTCTTAATTATTAATACACTTTCTAGAAAATTTTGTTTGCAGGAAAAAATCGGGAATTGTATGAAGTTTTCGGAATTTCCATCCAAAGACTTTTGCCTGAAAACTCAGAAAACTTCTGGATTATTACACGAAACCCAGCACAGATCAAAAAATCTTTGGGACTTCTCCCATTGACTTATATGCAACCTCGGCAGGTCTGAGATGCCGGATTTTTAAATTCTAACTTTTTCCATCCTCGGGGTATAATAAATTCCGAAAATTTTGTGATTTTTTTTTTTTCACTAAAAATTCAGATTTTATACTAAAAAACACAATTTTTCTGGGTTATTCGGCATTCGGAGTTTACTGAATATGGCCCTATGTGTCTCTTACATTACAGCAACCCAAAGTATAAAGTTTTTTTTTAAAATCATATACAGCTGTTTATCAGTGACAATCTCTGCTTTAATAGGTGAATTTAGTGCAGAGTATATTCCTCATGAGTTCACGGCCCATCTGAAATGGAATGGTTTATAGACAACAGATGTAGTATACACCCCATGAACGTTAAACGACAGGCGTCACCCTAAAAGCTTTAAAACCCACATTTCAAATTATCTTGTTTCTTTATGGTCTCCAGGGAAGCCTTCTGTATTGTATCTCCTATAGAAGATTAAGGCATTAAATTGTTATTGATCAGGACATTAGACATGATTGGTTTCTGTAAATGAAAAGTGATCTGACTCCATGCGGCTGCCACTTATCAATTGGTGCCATCTATCTTTTTCCATGGTCGTGCATCACCCTTTAATGGTAGAAATCTGAAATCTATAAGCAGTTGTCTTGGCAATGGGATTATTTTAAAGACTTCTTTTAGGTGCATAATTACTTTCTAGTCCATAGAGTACAGAAGGCACAGAAGCATGGCGGCTGTAATTAGTAAGTCCCTTCTCAGGGAAATGTTATATTAAAGGAGAACTAAAGCCTAACTAAAGAAGTAGCTAGAAATGTTGTACATTATGTTTTGTGCTTCTGTACCAGCCCAAGGCAACCACAGCCCTTTAGCAGTAAAGATCTGTGTCTCCAAAGATGCCCCAGTAGCTCCCCATCTTCTTTTCTGCTGATTCACTGCACATGCTCTGTGCTGCTGTCCCTTACTGAGCTTAGGGACCCACTCACAATATACAGTACACATAGAAAAGAAACATCACAATATAAGACTGATTAGTAATTAATACAGATAATTACTACATGGCAGCACAGAAACCAGTGCAATTAGCATAAGAATTTAATAATCAGACTTGTAGTATCAGTTTAAATAACAGACCAACCTCATTTTCTGCTTGATAATTTGTGACGACCCCTAAGCTTAGCTTCTCAAGCTGCTCAGAGCCCACTGAGCATGTGAGTGTTGTTATGTTTTGGTAGCCGAAGATGAGTAGAGAATAACAGTGCTTTATTAGCAGGCTCATGCAGCCATTACACAACAGTAAGCAACTCTAACACTACAAGCTGTATAGAAAGTATGCACAGTATAAGTCTTAAGCACAGTGACATCTACAGGCCATTTGTATAAACACCAGAAGTGTCACAGACACTTTTCAATATGGTGACCCCCTGTGACAAGTTTGAAGTCCTGGATCATTGCTGCTATTGACAAGCTGAAAATTTTAGGCTGGTGCAGTAAGGTCATTATATAAAATATGGCATTTTTGTAATATTCATTTTTAGGGTTTAGTTCTCCTTTAAGACAATACAACTTTTTCATCTGCTTTTACTTTTTGATTTAATCTGTACCATTTACCAGATTATATATTCAGATTTTTCCCTAGTATGGTTCGATTTTTTCAATTTTGTTAATTTAAACCAGTGTTTAAAAAATTACATTTCAACCTTTGAAAAATATTCAGTAGTTGTGGTTATAAATGTCCAGTTTTTTCTTATGAAGAATTTTGCACTGCATAAGGAAATGTTTTTTGTTTTTGTTTTTTTTTTTAATTTTGAGCTTTTCTGGTCTGCTTAAAACGTATTATTTATAGTATTTTCCTTTTAAAGATTCCTGACACATTTAACCTGATCTCTCCGAGAATGTACAGGTGGAATGAGAGACCCCTCTCATTTGTTTTGTCTTTCTTGTGGCACTTATAGATAATAGTAAGTGGACTAGTAATATAATATACTAGTACTGTTTGTTCTGGATATTACCCTGAGAATAAGGTGTGTCCTTTGCTTGAGATGCACCACTAACATTTACACTTATCCAGAGGCAACAAAATGCAGGAGTGCCATTCTGTCAGACAGGTGCAGTAACATTCATTTAGAATTACATGCAAATATATTAATTCTGTAATTTCCTGTACAATACCTCCCAATGGTCCCAACCCCAAATTCAATGGAACAATATTGAATCACAGACCCCAAAATGGGCAGGGATTGCAGAAAAGTAGGTGTTTAAAACAATTTGGGCCATGTCCCTTATAGGGATGCACCGAATCCACTTTTTTGGATTCGGCCGAATACCGAACCGAATCCGAACCCTAATTTGCATATGCAATTAGGGATGGGAAGGGGAAAACATTTTTTACTTTCTTGTTTTCTGACAAAAAGTCACGAAATTTCCCTCCCCGCCCCTAATTTGCATATGCAAATTAGGATTCAGATTCGGTTCGGCCGGACAGAAGGATTCAGCCGAATCCGAATCCTGGCCGAATCCCGAACCAAATCCTGGATTCGGTGCATCCCTAGTCCCTTATATGACAGGGGCATGCAGCCATGTTAAATTCTGCCACACACCCAATCCACAGAAAACCCCATTTCCCAGGAAAGGTCCTCCTCTTTTGGAGTCTTTGATTCAGTACTGTCCCATAGAAATTCTGTCCCTTGAAAGGTATGAATATTTTCTACCCAAGTCACCTAGAAGAAGATCTCAGTATCCACTATTGTCCCCTTACCCCTTCAGAGACAGCAACTATCATGATCCAACAGGTAAAGAACTATCCTCCAGATTTGTTTTTATAGCTCTATAGGTACAACGTGCAATAAATGAGTTTCAGGAGACCTTTTGGCTCATTTACTTTATTTGCCTAATACCCACCCTGTTTGGAAGGTGCAGGTTACAGCAGTACAGACCACAAACAGAGGCATAGGTGCAGGAACACAAAGGGGGCAAAGATGTGACACTTAGGGGCAGATTCATCAAGGGTCAAATTGCAAATTCAAAGTGAAAAAAATTGAATTTCGAGCTATCTCTTTTTGTGTATTTCAACTAGGGAATAGTCCAAAAAATCTAAATTTGGAGTCAATTAGTGGGCTTTGAAAAATCAAAGTTTTTATTTAAAATACTTTGAGTCGAATTCGATCAAATTCGATCTTACTTAAATCACTTTTTTTAATAATTTTCAGTTGGTCTTTTGCATTCGAAAAAACTCCCATCACTTCAATGGGAAATTCGACCCTTGATAAATCTGCCCCTTAGAATCCATACACTGACCAATTGTGCATCTGCCTGTGATTGTTACTGCTGTGTACATGGCTCATTAGCACATTGCATTCCTCTATAAAAATACTTCAAATTAGAATATCGAATTCAAACTTTTTTCATCGAATTTGTCTATTCTGCGGTCAAAGTAAAATCGTTCGATCGAACCACTAAATACTTCGAATCGAACATTTTATCGTACAATCAAACGATTTTACTTTGACTTCAAAAAACAGAGAAAAATGCCGTAGAAGGTCCCCATAGGCTAACATAGCACTTCGGCAGGTTTAATTTGGCGAAGTATTGGAGTCGAAGTTTTTTTAAAGAGACAGTACTTTGATTATCGAATTGTCAATTCAAAGTCGTAGTATCCAATTCGATGTTCGAAGTATCCAAAAAATTACTTTGAATTTCAAATTTGTTTACTTCGAAAATTCCCTCGAAATCACTTCCACCCTTGATAAATCTGCCCCTTAGTGTACTGCCACACAAATGCCCTACATTTTTAGAGGAGCTCCTATCCACAGTGCTACAACTACTTTTTCCATAGAAAAAAGAGCTCCCGTGTTGCAAGTTTTATGTCTGTGATTTTCGACATTACATCTACTGGTGGTCTACTACTACACTCTAGGGTTTTTTTTTATTAAACTCCGAACGCCAAAAATCCCAAAAAATTTTGTTTTTCTACTATACAATTCGAATTTTTAGTGGACTAAAAAAAACACAAATTTCTAGGGACTTATTATACCCTGAGCTTGGAAAAAGTCTGAATCCGAAAATCCAGCATCTCAGACCTGCCTAAGTAATCTTGATTGTGCAATAATCCGAAGATTTTGTGGTTTTTGGGCAGAAATATGAGTTTTCTGGTGGCAAATCAGAAACATTGAATGATTCCGTCTTTTTCACGATTTTTCTGGGGGGTTTTCCCGCAAAGAGAGTTTTCGAGAAAGTTTATTGATAAATAAGGAGAAAAATCTGCGCAGATTTGATCGGAGTAGTAGAAAATATTGAGATAAATTCGGACTTTGATAAATGGGCCTCTCAGTAACTGTGTTGTTTAACCAAAAAGTACCATCTACAGTTTATATATTACTAGCTTACAAACACAGGCACAACTAATAAATCCAACCACCAACAAATAATATCTGGGTGCTCAAATCCCAATTGCTCAAATGCCATTGCTTAATGTGGAAGGAAAGGGGAGGATGCATAACTTTGTTACCATGCGTCTTTTTTATTCTGATTAGACTTAGACAAGTTTGCAAATGTTTTTGATTAAATCATAACCTTGAATGACCAGTCAGCAGTCAGCAGATTTGTGCGGAAGAATCAAATGCAAGCGTCAATTTAACTCTGAGCACTGGACATGACACAAAATACATGCAGTTTGGATTCAATTGTGGTGGGCTTAAATTCACACGTGGCTGCAATTATACTGGAATTATGGGGGGGAATGTTACATTATAGGTAAAAAATGTATTATAAGCAAATTGCATCCAACATTGCACTGTGCAGACTGTGTTCACAGAATAAATAACCATATGAAACAATACAGAAGACAATGTTACTTTCTGTAATGTGGTTACTGCACATACCTTATAGATATATAATACACAAAAGCCATGAATATCTTGTAAATTATATCCTTATAAATGGTGAGTTCTGATGTCATCAGTTATAAACGGTGAGTTCTGATGTCATTTCAGTCACATGACTTACTGAAACTTGTGTATTATAATAAATAAAGTACCCCCAGTTGTAAAATATGAGGATATTAGAAGTAACCTCGGAGTTGGTCATGAAACTCCTCGGTAACTTATAATATCCTTATATTTTACAAGAGGGGGTACTTTATTCACTATATATCGCTTATTGGACACCTGATATTCCCCAGTTCCATAACACCCAAAAATTGTGTTATATATAGAAGAATTTACAGAATTCAACCTGGGTCCAGTAACTCATAGCAACTAGATTCATGACAATAAGGGACCGATTTATTAAAGCCGATTTATTTTTCGGGTCAGGCTTTGTGATGCCAAAAATCAAAAAACGTTGTGTGTAAAGATCTTCCTTTGGTGATTTTAGAGGTTTTTGGTTGTTTTTGACGCTGGCTTTTGTGCAGCAATACAGAAAATCATATTTATTGTGTGACAAGTTGAAAAAGTCGAGGTTTTCATGACTTTTCGGTGACTTTTCCCATCTCGTCGCATCTTTTATTAAATTTCATGACATTCATGGTTTAAGAGAAAGCGAGTTTAGTTGTGGTTTCAAACACTTCTGAACCCATGAGAATGAGACTGTTGATAAATAGGCCTCCACAAGTTTCAGTTGGTTAATGGACAGGGGCAAATGCTTGTGAAACAATGGCCCTGCAATTGCTGATACTCCAATTGAGTTCTGCCAGGAGGAGCTGAAATACAGAGCGTAGGTCCCTGCACGCTCAGGTGCAGCAATAACAGACAAAGCAAATATCCATTAGTTGTGTTATTGAGTCAGGCAGAGCCGTGCAAGGGTTTACCTCTGTGGATTAAAACATCAAACTAATTACAGAGAACTGTTATAGTTTGAAACGTCTGGGTATAGCACGGAAGGCTGGCATATGTTTTGCCCTGTGTTTCACTCCGAGACATAAAAAATGTAAGATTTTATTTTACTTTATTTGCTAAGTATCGGAGTCACTGTATTTTCTGTCTTTATTTGCCAATTTATAACCATGTGTGCAATGTACTTATTTATTTATATTTCACCAGAGGGGCGATATATTGAGGTATAAATCTTGTTTTTTAAGTTGGTCCTTAGATACAAATAAAAATCAGCCGACTTGGCAGCGTGAGCAATTACGTGGCTGTTGTAAGTGCGGCAGCGCAAAGCAGCTGAATTGTTTGACAGGCCGAGGAACATATGGGGGCTTTGGAAATAAAAGTCAATAATAAATCTGAAGATGCAAATCTCACAGACAATTCATTGGCTCAGATTGTACTTTCCTGCCATGTATTCCCTTTGTATCATTGTCACTGTGAGGGGCGACTCCGAGCTCCACACTGGAATTGCTTTAGCTTTATATAAAGAAATCACAGTAGTATCAATATAATATAATCTAAAAATGAACAGAAGCACCGGCATATTGCTTAAATGCTTTCAAAAGCGTTAACAGTCATTCTCAAAAATAAATATGAACTATTAACCTAACCATATTCATACATATTTCTGCGGTATGCACGTTTTCTACCATTTCTGTATCATCTGCTACCATTGTCCAGACTGCTAAAGCTCACTATGTATGGATAAAAGCGTCAGGGTGTGGTTACAAAGTTACACCTAATCTAGGCTTGTGATGTACAGATACAGGTATGGGACCTGTTATCCAGAATGCTCGGGCCCTGGGTCTTTCCGGATAAGGGATCTTTCCATAATTTGGATCTTCATACCTTAAGTCTACTAGAAAATCATATAAACATTAAATAAACCCAATAGGCTGGTTTTGCTTCCAATAAGGATTAATTATACCTTAGTTTAGATCAAGTACAAGGTACTGTTTTATTATTACAGAGAAAAAGGAAATTATTTTTACAATTTTGGATTATTTGGATAAAATGGAGTCTATGGGAGACGGTCTTTCCATAATTCGGAACTTTCTGGATAATGGGTTTCCGGATAACGGATCCTATACCTGTACTATTATTTCAAAAAAGCCATACACTAAAGGTTTCCAGAATAAAATAGGAGTTATTGCAGGTGAATCCTGAATAGGACTTGGGACTAAGGAACAAGCAGACACCCCTGGCCTATAGGAACTCTCAGCTTTCCAAACAGTAAGTCTAATCAATAGATGGGGAAATCCTACCCACTCCCAAAATGAATAGATCCAACCCATTGATAAAAGTTAGTGTGTGTGATGGTCCAGGACATGTGAACATGTAGAAATATTGAGAAGGCGACTTTGGATGGGATTCATTTTGGAGCAATGTAGCAGCTGCCAGGCTTACTCAGTTCATTTGAGGGAGGTATCCAAGCCAACCATAGCCATAGGATTTAAATTGAGGTTTATTGCTATGCATTCCATATGTTATTCTGCAATCCAGCAGGTCACAGAGGATAATTGTGCTTTAGAGACTCTCTTATTTTAGCAGGTATTCAATAGGTGATGACGCTGGACCATGCACCAGTACTGACGCTCTCTGTAGATAAGGAATCTCCATTTCAACCCTGCCTTTAAAGCTGCTCTTCGAGAAATCTCAAAAAAGGACCAAAGAGTGGATGAAAGTGCGCAGCCTATTTATATTATGAAGCCGATGCTGATTCCCATGTCAAAACATATAGAAAATGTGCCATTGATCTTTATTTTGCCACAGTAAGATGGAGAGCTTCAATCGATAAAGCCATCGGCTCTTTAATGTCAAATCTGTCTCCTGATTCAAAAAATGGAAATGAGAGCAAAATAATCCCACCCAGCTTGGTGCTTTCTTTATCAATATTCACATATCTGAACAGACAGTTTTGCTGAAAGACGGCCAGGAGACATCACGAGGACACTGCTCTTCATTCTCTGCATTTTGCACCTCAAAGACACAGACACAATGCTGCTCTCTTCCCCCTGTTTCTTTCTCCTGTGTTCAAAGCCGGATCACTTGTATAGAGAGTGCAAATATAGTCTCCTACACTAAAAAGCATAATTAATGTAAAATGCCGCAGCTGGTAAAGTGCCACCAGAGGTAACATTCTCACCATGTCTCGTGGCAAAGGTGCACCTGATTCTGGGAGTACAAAGAGCTGTAAAAATACATATAATAGCTACACAACAAAGAGCACCAGGTGTAACTCAGTGGTGGTATGGTCCATTGTGGGGGAGAAAACGTAGCACTTTGAGCCCTGTTTTGAATCGTATTCACCCAAGCAACTTCCCATGTCAGCAAGGAGCCTCAGTCACAGTTATTGAGGTAATTAACTCATCTGAGCCTAATTAAGGAAATCCCTGAAATGAAGCCAGCGACTGACGACTGAAGCTGGAAAACAAAACAAGCGAATTTCACTGTTGTCTATTAATATTTTAATATTCCCCTGCAGCTTTGATTAGGGCACAACGGCCATAACTTTTAGTGTGATGTAGATACACACACGAGACAATTTGCAATTAGTCTTATTTTACTTTTATTTTTCTGGGAGCATTATCATATTTCTATATAAAGTGCCAGGGCTATTAGGACTCTTACTCACGAGCGGTTGTAGCTGCGCTCCCCTGCGTTCCGTTTTTCTGCGTTCGGCCACAAGGGAGCGCAGGAATAGACGCATTACATTTTTTCCAATGGGGCTGTAATCACACAGGCGCCTGTAGGCACCGAACACAGGAAAAATGCAGCATGTTGCGTCTCAACCTGCGTTCGGCGCCTACACTCGCCTGTGTGAGTACAGCCCCATTGGTAAAAATGTAATGCGTCTATTCCTGCGCTCCCCTGCGGCTGAAAAACGGAACACAGGGGAGCGCAGCTACAACCGCTCGTGAGTAAGAGCCCTTACAATCATTTAACAAAGGGTTGAACAACAAAAAATGGGATCAAAGGACCTTGCTCAAAAATCTTACATTCTAAAGGAATAGCCTCAAATATAAATTTTTTGTTGGGGTTAATTACACAAGAAAAGCAACATTTTTTTGTGATGCTTTTCCTTTTGGATATTTTTAATTCATAAAGGGGTGATTCAGGGGTGTTATCGAATGGCCAGTTCTTAGCAACTTTTCAATTAGTCTTCACTATTTATTCTTTATAGTTTTTGAATAATTTGATGCCGTATTCAGATTTTTTTCCAGCTTTTAAATGGGGGTCACTGACCCCATCAAAAAAATGCTATGTTATTGTTACTTTTTATTACTCTTCTCTCTGTTCAGGCCCTCCCATATTCATACTCCAGTCTCTTATTCAAATCAATGCATGGTTGCTAGGGTAATATGGACCCTAGCAACCAGATTGCTGAAATTGCAAACTAGACAGCTGCTGAATATATGTGAGTCAATATACGAGATCATTGTGCCACCATATATGTAATCCTTACTAATACAGGCATATAGGTGCAAAATGTATATAGTGAGCGCTATACTGCCCACACCAGAAGTGGTTAGCCTTGTGCAGAGGGGCTATCCAGTGAGGGAAGCAATGTTCCTATGATAGCAGCCCTTTAATATGCTTTTGTGGGACCCAAATTAGATGTCGAAGAGGCACAGAATTTTTTAATTTTTAAATTCAATTTAAATATAGGTATGGGACCTGTTATCCAGAATGCTCGGGACCTGGGGGTTTCTGGATAACTGATCTTTCCATAATTTGCATCTTCATACCTCAAGTCTACTATAAAATCATGTAAACATTAAATAAACCCAATAGGCTGGTTTTGCCTCCAATAAGGATTCATTATATCTTAGTTGGGATCAAGTACAAGGTACTGTTTTATTATTACAGAGAAAAAGAAAACATATTTTAAAAATTAGGATTCATTTATTATAATGGAGTCTATGGGAAACTGCCTTTCTGTAATTCGGAACTTTATGGATAATGAACTTCCGGGTACCTGTAATATAATTTTAAAAAAACACACACAAAAGAGTTTTGTATAGCATTGTCTACAGGTAAAAGGTAATTAAAGGTGAATATCCCGTGGGTTCAATGCTTCTCTCCATATCTAAACTTTACCTTTTGCATTCGTACATTTTCCATAAATGGATTTCTGCTGTTTTTTTTGTTTTTTTACAAAAAAATTATATGAATCCCGTTGGCATCCGCAACATGTATTTGTTAGGTTTTTCTAACCTGAATTTCAGGGTCTTTAAGAGAAAGGATTTTAAGGTTAATTCAGCCTGAGCTGCTGGAGATTGAATCGGTCAATAGACAAGGAATTGTGATTGATTCTCTGGTCATGGTGAATGATAAACTCAGATGAAGGATTTGAACAAAAGAGACCAGAGAAAGGGAAGGGTAGGAAAGACATAAATGTTCTTTCTCTCTCTATTTCTCTCTTAGTCAATTAAACATTTTTAATGAAGTGCATAGTAACAATATGTAAAGTGAAACAAATCTAGACTCTCTCTCTCTATACAGTATATATATATTTATTTATTTATTTATTTATACTGTATATGCAATAGGGTAATAAAAAAATAGTTGTCTGCATAGTCTCCTTGTTTTTCTGTGATTCGGATCGTGACCAGATATAGATCGGGAAGACCTGTCGAAAGCCCCCTTACAAGGGTAGATAAGCTGTCAAATTGGTCTAAACGACCGATATCGGCAGCTTTATCTGCCCGTGTATGGCCACCTTAAGGGTAAGGCCAGACGAGGAGATTCGGGGAGATTTTGTCGCCTGGTGACTTATCGCCACGTCTTTTGCGCCACGTCTTTTGTCTTTTCCCCATAGGCTAGAATGAAAAGTCGCCTGCGCTAATGCACACGCGGCGATGCGTTTTCAATAGTCGCCCAAAGTTGCCTCACTGAGGCAACTTTGGGCGACTATTGAAAACGCATCGCCGCGTCTGCATTAGCGCAGGCGATTTTGCTCTGTAGCCTATGGGGAAAAGACGCTGAGGCAGTTCGGGGAGATAGTCGCGCAAAAGACGTGGCGATAAGTCGCCAGGCGTTAAAATCTCCCCGAATCTCCTCGTCTGGCCTTACCCTAAGAGTTTATTTACAACGGAGTGGAGATAAAAGGGGCAAAAACAGGTGCAAATTGTCACAAATTGTAGTTTGTAGTTTCAGTTACCAGAACAAAGCTGGAAGAGTCAATCTGTACATGCAATACTTATATTACTTTCCAGTGCAGAATGCAAGAGGGGCTGTTTATAGAGGGGCAGTTTTGTTTCCCTATGTGTTTCAGCATTTTAGCTTCTGCCCCGTAAGTCAAATGAGCTTGTAGTCCTTTATATACTGTTTGCTAATATCATCATATCTCAAATTAATTGATTTTTGTCCTCCATTAATCACTTTAAAAATGCCAAGGATTAGTTGCCTGTATCTTTAGGCTCTGAGGAAAGGTACTGTGCAAATTTTAGGTTTCTTTACTTAGGCACCCATGCTGTATTCTTCAATACATTGCAACTGTCATAGATACATGTCCTCAAAGTAGTGTTGCACCACAGGGAAATGTTTATTTGAGACCTGCAGCTATAAAACCCAATGAGTATATATTGCACATGACTAAAACGACTGTGAATGTTTTTGCTTCTTTAGGTCCCGCATTCTGGGGTCTGGTTAACTCTGCTTGGAATCTGTGCACCATCGGAAAGCGGCAGTCTCCTATTAACATTAACACCAGCCAAATCATCTTTGACCCCTTCCTACCTCCGCTCAGACTCAGCATGACTGGAACTACGGTATGTCTGTGATTAAAGAAAAGGATTTGGAGGTTTAACCGCTGAGGGACAATCTTTTTATGATGTATTCAAATTGTTTGCAAATGTCTAAGATACTTTACTATGTGTGTATGGAATATATTCATAAATAGACCATCAAAGACTTCTAAGTCATATATATTTGTAGAGTTTAGCAAATGTTCCAGGACTAAATGGAATCAAAATATTATACAAAAAAATTCTGTTGAGTCTTTGTGCAGTTCATTGGGTGGAAACATTAGGGCTTAGATCATTCACTATATTAGCATTACCTTTCTTACAAATGTCATTGTAGGGTACCTTTTTTTCTTTTAAGGGCGACCAATTCTAATGCCAAGTGTTTTTTTATACTGATTTATGAATTATCTGCTTGGGTTGCCACCTAGAATTTTCATTGTAATTTACTGAGAGCCGGACAGCAGTTTACATACATAAGCTGGTCACCCTTTTTATTTTACAACGCCATACAAAAATCTTTTTTAAAAATAATTGCCCCAACAAACACTAGGTTGCCTGCTCCCATGTTGAGGTGCCACAACCCTCTCATTATGTGTGTTATGCAAGATGGCAGCCCACACCAATTTTTTGATTAGCCAGCACATCTATGATCAAGTGTAGTACCTTTGTAAACACCTTAGGTCCTCTGGCTGGCAAGATCAAGGAGGAGTATCTGTTCTTATGATCCTATGTGAAGAACAGAGAAACACTTGGTTCTCTGAACTAGGCTGGCAAGCGGAAACGCGATGAAAGCTGGGTCGCTGTGCTCCCATGAGGGAGGCACCTGATTTGCTTTTGAGTCAGGGGCAATGCACATGCACCTATGCCTGATCATGCCTCACTTCCTTTGCCCCAGCCATTAGGCGGGCGGGAAGTTTTTTCTTATTTCGGCTGCCAGCTGGAGCCTTACTAAAGGCAATCAATGGCCTTGCACCGCACACTCCAGCACCTTTTTTCTGTTTGGTTTGAACACCCTGGATGGGGTCATAGTCCTTTGGCTGTACCCCAGGCCATGACACGCCCTGGGAAGCTTAGGCAGAACCCAGGGTAGACGGGACTCCCCCTAGCTTTGGCGAAGGGGAGTCCAAACGACCCCAAACCCCTTCGGGGGGTGGGGATGGTGGGCCCTCCCTAGCTTCGGCGAATGGGGACCCATCCGTTCAAGCTGTTCGCGGACGGTAGCCTGGGACACTTGGGCAACGGAGCCCATGCATTCGGGTAGAACTCAGAAGGATAATTCAATATCATCTGGGGGGTAAAATAAAAAGGGTGACCGGTGCCCATTAAATTACAGAAAACACAGGACAAAATCATATATATTAATAGCAGGTTCAGCTTCCCTTTGCAAACACTTCTCATTTTGCCACAGTGAGTTGCACTATAGGTGGACTAATATAATGTATAATTCTGCAAGTCCTACGTAAATTAGCACAGGTATAGTACCTGGGGAAGTGGCATAACTATAGAGCCTATAGGGCCTGGCGAAAAGATGTAATTTTATGTAATTTGGATCTCCATACATTAAATCTGCCAAAAAAATTAAACACTAATTAAACCTAATAGGATTGTTTATATACCTTAAAAGGTGATTGCTTACCTTTAAATTAAGTTTTGGTATGATGTAGAGATATATTCTGAGACAATTTGTTTCATTTTTTTTTTTTTTTTTTTTGAGATTTTTGAGTTATTTAGTTTTTTATTCAGCATTTCTCCAGTTTGCAATTTCAGCAATATACTTCCTAGGGTCCAAATGACCCTATCAATCATGCATTGATTTGAATATGAGACTAGAATATGAATAGGAGAGGGCATGAATAAAAAGATGAGTAATTAAAAAGTGTCAATGACACAATACATGTGTAGCCTTACAGAGCATTTGTTTTTAAGATGGGTTCATTTAAGAAGATGACAAATCATTTTTAAAAACTATAAAAAAATAAATAATGAAGACCATTTGAAAAGTTGCCTAGAATTGCTAGTGAAAGAGAATACAATTCTGTGTATGCAGAAACCCCTGGGAGCCCCCTGACTTGGATGGACTCTGTTCTCAAGCTAGCCTTGGTTACTAGTTCCCTGGCCTTGAGGGTAGAGGTGCCTGTTTGGCTGTAAGAGCAGTTATTTGTTTTTCTGTGCTGTGGAGCAATAGAAAACTTCACATTAGGGAAATATCATGGCAGGAGGTATAGAAGTAGAGTAGACCTTCAGTTTTTCTTAGCAGTAGTAGCCAAGTTTGTACAAAGCGGAAATACATTCCGCTTTGTGCAAGAAGAATTTTCTAGTAGCAACTTCTTCCCAAACAAATGAATATCCTTAAACATAACACTTATAAATGGAAAATACATTTTTGAATAATACATTTATGATCAACTGATGATCCTGCTGTTCCTTTTCTAACCCATTAAAACAGATGTTACTTATCTGTCTCTGCTTATGGCAAGATATGGTCTTCATGCCTGTGGATAGAAGTTCCGTTGCCGTATTGATTCTCTTTAATAGATGAATTAATAATTATAAGCAGTAAAATTGCACTTATTTCCTATAATTTGCTTATTACAGTATCCGATGGGCAGATATTACAACAAATATCGTCAAAGTAGTGCAGAATTACAACGGGTCCTCGCTTTCCAATCCTGCCAGCAGAACAGCTGCAATATGTAGGGGAATTTCCACAGGGAATACACTGAGCCAAGGATGGAAATATTAAAAAAAATACGCTACGTGTTTCATCAGCCTGAAAGCCTGACTTCCTCAGGGGTATAAGTTAAAACTTAAATAAATGCTCACACAATAAAATTCTTTTCTCTAGGCTGCGGCACTTCCCTGCATGGGAAGCTTCAGTCAGTAAGATACTAAAGTGACAGCATCTCATTCTCTGTTCACTTATTATTATTATTATTATTTTTTTTTTATTATCTTTACCGGCACCCCAGCAGCGCAATGTACCCCCTTTAGCCCCATCAGATACCCCTTGATTTCTTTTCACTTTAGTTCTGTAGCTATTTGCCACTGTATTGTTGGACTCATGGTAGTTATGCCCAAAGCTCATTTCATTGTGGTGCTGAAGTCTCTGAGATATGTGCAAAGCTTCTTCTGCTGGATTGCTGATCTCTCGGAAGGTAATAATCACAAAGAGCTTTTTATTCTCTTGTTGGCCTGCAATATGTAGCAAAGAGTACAGCACTGAGTTACTAGTCTCTCTGGTATAATTTATAGGGTATTGCCTTTCTGTGGGTTTTATGCACAAAGCCTATTTGCTTTATTGGCGCTCGATCAAGCATATCTACTGCACTAAAAGGCACAGGGCCCTAACTCCAGCCTATACAGTATTCTGGGCTGTGCTGTAAGGTATCATGACTCTTCTGAATAATCTGAAGTGACTGCGAGACGTTAATGGTCTGCAGATTGATTTTTCTCTTTTTGGGGCAGATTTATTAAAGGGCGAAGAGTACAATTCACTAACAAAAAGCTCAGCACTAGAGAAGTTTTGCACCATTACTCCCGGCGAATTTTTGCTCAGGTGAACAATCGTTACTTGTTACTTTCCAATACGTTACCCTTTTTGCCAGAGTCCAACTTGCCAGGATCCACCTGGCACATTGATAAGATGAACCTCAACATTATTATATCAGTGACATCATATCCTGAATGCCAAAAAAGTCATCAAAAAAAGGCAACATGCTGGTGTTTTTTTCATATTTTAATGTGGGATTATGTTTACAAGTTGTTACCGTTAAATATATGTTATTTACACTTTTAGGGTGAGCCCATGTCTAGGACAATAGAGGATCTCTTTTGTCTTTATTTTGCTTCCTTGGAAATTTTTAATAATAAGGCAATTTCACCAACACTCACTAATAAAGACATATATATGACCTGTATGTACCCGCCATATTTAAATTGACGTAAGGGTAGGTATGTTAACGAAGTTTCGCTAGGAAGAAAATAATGCTAGAGAAAATTCCCTTAGAAACAGTGTCGCTGCCGAAAGTATGCCATTGTTCATTTGCCAAGACGAAACGTAGCATATTGATAAATATGCGTATTTGCTACGAAATAATGTCTGATGAACTTGCGCAGTATGGCAAAGTTTCCAGAAGCGAAAATTCACCCGTTAGAGTACAGGTCTGTGATCTGATGATGATAAAATGTGCTGGCGGGAAATTGAATAACGTGTGTCAAATATTTTCATGATAAAAGCAGCTAATTAAAATGTAACCTCCTCAATCCCTGAAACTGAAATTTGAGGAATTGAGGCGGAATCGGGCACCAGCATGCTCCCAGTGTGTATGTCGAAAAGCTTTCCCCTGCCCAGCCGCTTATGATATGACTTATCATTGCCCCGAAGGGGTGCTGGCCAGGGTGCCCCCTGCACCCCAGTTAGTTACTCCACTGCATTTCCAACTCCAATAAACAGCAAGTATAGGCATGGTTAACTTCATATTTACCTTAGTGATGGACCTGTTTTCAAGGAGAACTAAAGCGTAACAATGAAGTAGTCTACAAATGCTGCACATTGTGTTTTGGGCATCTATACAAGTCCTAGGCTCCTCAGCCCTTTAGCAGTAAAGATCTGTGCCTCCAAAAATGCCCAGTAGCTCCCCATTTTTTTTTCTGTCATTTATCAAACTTAGGGACCACCTTACGATATACTGTATATAGAGAATATAAATGTCAGCTTAGCTTCTCAACAGTTTCTCAGAGCACACTGATCATGTGCAGTGCTAGTGAGATGCCTAAAATTCAAAATGACGACCAGAGCCGGGCCAAGCTGGGAAGGCGCCCTAGGCAGCCTGCCCGGCTGCTGCACCGTCTGGGTCGGAGGCTCTCGTATACGCGAATAGATCCTGGTGTGCGAACAGGCACTTGTGCGCATGCGCGAAAAGACGATTGTGCACATGCGCGGAGCAACGCGCTATCGCGCATTGATGATATCAAGTAGGCGGTCGGCAGAGAAGGGACCGGACTAGGGGTATGAGTAAGTACGTGACTGGCACCCCTCCACCTTTGCGCCCTAGGCACGTGCCTACTCTGCCTACCCCTAGTTCCGGCCCTGACGACGACTCCCTGTGCTTAACTGTGAAGACCTGAATCATTACTTTTATAGAGATTCTAAAACTTCAGGCTGGTGCAATAAGTTCAACATATAAAATGCTGCATTTCTACCCATATTTGTTTTTAGGGTTTAGCACTCCTTGGGAGAAGCTATAAGGAGCACAGGCTTAACATTTTTCAGCATGATGTATTTTAGATCTGCTTTCCTAGTTTTCACCTTCATAATCTGTAACCTTACCGCATTCTGGAAAGGTGATAATGCAAATTTGTAAAATATATTCCTTCTTTAATTTATTGAAAGCTATGCTAGACTAAAACTACCCAAGCACGGAAATTACTGGGCTTCAGGAGATATATTCTGAAACTGAAAAGTGAGATATAGTGTAGGTACTGTATGAAAATAATTGAAGAAACTCTCTCTTTGAACCCTCTTTATTCTTCTTTTCCAGGTCAGTGGTACAATGCATAACACAGGGCGCCATGTTTCCTTCCGCCTGGATAAAGAACAGCCAGTAAATATTTCCGGAGGTCCCCTTTTATATAACCATCGTCTTGAAGAGGTGATGCTGCATTTCGGCAGTGAAAATTCCATCGGCTCAGAGCATCTGATGAATAAAGAGGCCTCAGCTGGGGAGGTAAAGCTGGGTGGCAATTGTTAGGCCATGATTAAATCTCTATAATTAATAATTGCAATAGTCCATAGTTTTCTGTTACAAATGTTACATGTAACATTTTTCCATCAGAAGTGATGGAATAAATCTGAACCCAGAAAGAACAATATTGTTGGCTAGTTTTTTAGATTTCTTTTTTATTAAACCAATCCAACGTTGTTGGCGAAAAACAACGGATAATTTTAACCCTAAACATATACATATGTATGTTACTATTGGCTTGTGTGTATAATCACCAGCCAGCCAAAATTACTCTGTAATCTGCTATTCAGCCTGGCTGCAGCTTTTCCTTTCACTTATATAGCCAAGTTTTCTAAAGAGATGGTCCAATGAATGAATCTTAATTCATGGCTGCAACAAAGCTCAGTAGCACATTGATAAATACTGTGCCCTTTCTCAAGCCTTGTGTGCACAAACCAATGAGTAAAACTTATATATGGTATATATGGTAGGAGGAGTACAAGCGACCTCCCCTTCCCATGTGATGCCACTAATTGTTGTAGAACATGGAGAGTCCAATGCAGTCCATATTATTGTATTGACTGCATTAGACTCTCGGTGTTATACATGAATTTGTGACAACACATGAGAAGGGGAGGTTTCTTGTATGCAGGGGCGATCCTTGCCATTTTGCCGCCCCCACCCCTCACCAGAAAAAACTCAGCTTTTTAAAAGTCCACCAATTGACTCCAAGTAGGTTCTAGGAGGTCCCCAATAGGCTAAAACCGAAATTCGGCAGGTTTTAGATGGTGAATGGTCGAAGTCAAATTTTTAAAGACACAGTACATGATAAATTTCGATATTCACATTTTTTTATTTTTTTCAAATTCAAATCGAATTTGGACTATTCCCTAGTCGAAGTACACAAAAAATAGCTCGAAATTCAACTTTTTTTCATTCGAAAATTAACCTCGACCTTTGATAAATCTGCCCCTAAGTATCTAAATATATCAACGCCAGATCCAATGAAGAGCATGGCAGAAACGTTTGATGGACATGAGTAGTCCTGTAGAGACAGAACTGGTTCATTGGAGTAACTGATCAATGATGGATGAGTCAGGGCCTCATTGTGAAGGAGTCCAGATCAAGGAGGTAGCACTAGATACAAGAGTCCAGTTTGAGAAAGCCAAGGGATAGGAAAATATCATAGTTGAGATTCAGGCAAAAGTCAGGCAGCAAACGATCATAGTCAGAAGTAAAGCAAAGGCTCAAAAGTCCAAGAATCAATTAATAATGAATTAAGAAACACCCAGGAACACCAAGATTATCTACATACCTATAGCACTAACCTTCCTGCAATATCTTCTTAAAGATTCCTGTTCTGCTACTTAGAATTAAAGTGCTTCATTCTATCGCCTTTGGGCTTACAGAAATTGAATACCTGTTGAAGCCTGTTTCCTAAAGTTTCTATTTAAGGACCTCCAAGTGCAAAAATATATGTTATGTGTCTGTAAACATCTGCATCCATTTTCCATGAACTGGGATTCTAGATATGGTCATTGGGAGCTATGAGCTACAGTGCAATAAGATATATATCGACTGGTAACATAGGTGCCAAAATTGCTCCAGTGTAGAAAGGGGACAAAAGGTACTATTGAGCTTGTGAATTTTAAGAGTTATTTTATGCCATGCATTTTAAGGTTGACTGTGTGATATAAAGTAACAAAGTGGCCCTAAATCTAAGGCCAAAAAATAAAATACTGTAGAGCTTTACATGCCAAGTGAAACATGCTACAATACAAAAGAGAAGAGCATGCAGAGTATGACACACATAGGCAGCATAGAGCAGGCAGAGTATGGCACATACAGTCAGCAGAGAGCAAACAGAGAATTTCAAACACGTATATGGCACACACATGCTTAGAATAGCACACTCATCAATATTACATGCATTAATTTTAAAGTTTACTTATCCTTTAAGATATACCATTAAATCCATATGCTTCCTTGCCCCTTGGGATAAAACCGCAACCCCCAGCACATAATTAAACACCTTAGTGACCCCTATACAAGTATTTCCAATTGATAAGAACCCCCCCAACCAAGTTTACCTTTCACATGCAGAGCAGAGCAGGCAGAGTATGGCACACAAAGGAAGTATAGGGCAGGCAGAGTATGGCACACACAGGCAGAGCAGGGAAGGGCAGGAGACAGGGAAACCATGCAGGTAATTGGTCATGACCACTCTAAAATGAACAGCATGTACTGTACTAAGTACAGTGACACAGTGCTAGTGCTACTAGTACTGTCTAAGGTGTGAACAGGTAACAATGTGGGCACTTACAGTCTTAAGTGTGAGCAATACATGGATCTTATGGGTCAGTCTCTTACAGGTGTGAACAGCGCAGGGAGGATAACAGGTGTTAACAATACAGGGTTTTTAGAGCCTAAATCTGAGTTGTGAACAATGCAGGGGCCAGTTAATCTCAGTTCACACATGGGAAGGCCTGTGGGCCACCAGTTGGACAGTACTATTGTAAGGGCCTTTTCTTTTTTTTTTTGCTGTATTTTAAATATACAAATACTCCCTTGAGCAGTACTGAGAAGGCAAAATGTTCATTTACATTAAATTAAATTATGGTAGTGTTGGGTCTAGGAATGGGTAACACGGTGCTTTAGCCTTTGGCCTCCCTCCCTTCACTAAAAGGAAAATACAGCAAAGAACTTCATCCAAGAACAGAAAGCTTGTCAATATACAGTAAAAAAGCAATTATATATGCACTGAATACAATTTTATTTTTTTAAAACATTATTTATTAAAAAATTTTAAAAACAGTTAAGGAAATAAAACATATATATAAAAAAACTATTTTGTCAATATAAAGGATTAAAAATGACAAAACAAATGTCATTTTTATTTTTTTACAAAAAGTCATTTTTTCCATCTTGGATTCCATGGAGGGCTGCCATCGGAAACCTAGTTTTTCTGCCCCCGTCCCTCCCCCGATGGCTGCCCTGGATCTATGTTTCTTCCAGGTAGTTCCTTGGATCTGTTTGTATCCAATCACAGAAGAATTTCTTTAGGCAGTTTGGTGGTTTCTCAGTCTCCACCAATTGGTCATCTGCAGATGGTGGATGTCGATCTGTTATTCATCTTCAACATTTTCTTCTTTTAGCTTCAATGGTTTGCTAGTATGAAATATTGTTCATTGTTAGTCATGAAGCAATTGTATACATAATCATTTTACAATTTCTTAATTTTTTGATATTTTCATTTACAATTTTTATCATTACATGTTATATGTCACGTGCCTTTTTCTGCTTATTTAATGTTCAGCTACAACTATCCAACAATAACATTGTCTCCCATCTCACCTTATGGGTCTCACTCCTACATGTGGCCTAGTTCAGTAACCCACACCCTAACAGTCTATGCCTTTGTTATGTGAAGCCAGAGAATATTGTTTGTATAGGACAACAGATGGTTACAGAATGACAATAAGAATAAGCTATTTTTCTTACCTCTCTGCAGATGCTTCATAATATTCTTCTGTACAACCCTTTCATTGCTTATTTCTGTGATGAAAGGGTGTGACAAGAGCTGCCTTGCAGATGGTCTCTCAGCAGGATTTTTCTGCAGGCATTCCTCAATAAAGTAGTGGAATTTTTCACTCCTGCAAAAAGAAATTGAGGCAAAATTATAGTTGTCATGTTATAAATATATCTAATTGCTCAGACTTATAGAAGTCCATGCCCACATAAAGCTCCTAGCCCATTTATACTTCACATCATTACTGCACCCTATTTTCCCAATCCCTCATCCCTCACTGTAACTTCTCCTTTGCCTTTTCTCCCACCCCATTCACCCTGACTCTCTTTCTTATTTGCACAACCCCCACTCCATTGTCATTTCCTCGCTCTCTTCACCCTCACTCCTTTTCCATTTCCCAACTTCCCCTCACTCTCTTTTTTTGTTTTCATGGAAATCACTCACCATTTGTTCCCTTTCAACGTAGGAGCCGGACCACGAGTAATTTGTTGGATCAAAGCCTTGTCAGGAAGTTTGTTGTATGCTATATGATAAGCAAATACAATATTAAAACATGCTGACTACTAATTACAACATTTATAGGGTTCTAAAAGGTGCAAAGTTTGATACAGGTCAAATTGTCTATTTCAAGCAATAAGCAGCAAGGGTTACTGCACTTGGCCTACTTAGTGCCTTTTATTACATTATGTTGGGGTTAGTTTTTTATCATTTATTGATTGTAAACTTTACATAAGGGGCAGTATCATTCTGTGTTACAGCATTTACTTTCTAGTAACACACATATATTACGTATATACACAGTCATGCTAAGAATTCCTGAGAATGTACTTACGGACACATCCTTCTGCCATGTGAATGGCTGACATTCCCAAAGACCACACATCAGCCTAGAAAACATGGAGGAAAAGAAAATAATTAAAAAAGACTATACACAGGAGACATACTTCTGTTGTCTATCCATCCACATTATGATAGGGCTTCTCCTTTTCATAATAGCAAAACTGGATGACAACTTTGCTTTTGAGAGGGGTATGTGAAGTAAGTGGTAAAAACACATGTAGTTACCTCATGTAGGCTACATATATTTAAATAAAGGTGGCGCTAACTCTACAATTTAAAGGAAGAAGAAGACATCACTATACCTTATGGTCAAATTCGCCTCTCTTACTCATGCAGACAATGGCCTCTGGTGATAAATATGCCATATCTCCAGCAGGGCTTTCACTTTTTCCTCCCGTGACAGCACCACCAAAATCAACTGAAATTGTAAGACAAAAGCATGAATTTTTTATGTTAGTTTGCAAATGCAACGCACCAATAAAAATCATGGTGATACAGAAACATTTGTGGGCAATTTTTAAATGAGAAAGAATTAGTGTGCAGATAAGTGTGCAGATGTGTTGTTTTTGCAGGTTTAGAACTTTTAAAAGTTTATATAAACATTATTATTTAGAGACAGAGTAAAATAAAGTTGACTTCACATTCACTGAAACTTCACAACATCCATTCTGTATTCAGATTCTAAGCGTCACTTACTTATCTTTACAACTGCGTCTTCAGTTAGCATCAGATTTTCGGGCTTCACGTCGCAATGTAAAATTCTCTGTTTTCTGAGATGATACAAGCCCTGGGAAAAATATAAAGGAAAATTGTAAATACAATTATTTTTCATGTTCTTGAACTAATAAGATGAAAATTTATTAAATAACAGAGAAGGTTCACATGTGACATACCTGTAATACCTGCTTGCAGATATAAGCAATCCAGCTTTCTTCTAAGGAACGATTCCTTTTGCTTTTTATTAGGTCAAGTACTGATCCACCATCACAAAGTTCTGTAGCAATCTAGAACACCAATAAAGAACAATTAGTACATATATACAATTTAATTGTTGAGCTTGCGTTAGGCAATACTAGTGACATAAGAGTTTGTGTGCTATAATTTACTATAATAAAGTGTACTTGCATTGTTTTGGTTTCTATGTGTTCTGTACTAGAAGTCAAATGTGACTGCCTTGATTTGCAGTCAGTGGGTGTAATTCAGAAATAGGCACTTATAAGCATTCAGGGTATGACTGCAATCGGTTAAAACTGAGAACAAAGAGGTCATGTGGATTGGACTCTTTCTTATACAATTGGATCATATTTGTATCCAAGCTTGTATGAGAGCTGTTGATTGAGAGTTGGTGCACAAAGGTTCAACATATCTAAACGCTTCCTTACCCATAGCTCTTGATTAATCCTTCTAGCAGGCTTTTGGTAAAATGCGCCATAAAAGGAGATGATATTCTCATGGCCAGAGACCTTCTCAAGTATTTCCAGTTCATTAAGGATTGTATCTTGATCCTAATTTCCAACAAAAGAAATGTTAATACAAAAGAAAATTAAATACAATGGATGCAATTGTAATTTTAAATACCCCAACCTAGTTATGGAGAATTACAGCTTGTTAATACCATATGAAAATGGCATAATAAATCTTTCTCCGTTTTATATTTTAAATCTGAAATCTATTGCCTTCTATAAAAGGTATTCATCCACTTATTTTCACATAGTAACATATGAATTTAGGCTGAGAAAAGCAACACATCCATTGTTCTACCTGTTCAAATATATGAAACCTATGCAAAATAAGGCTTTTTGCAAAAATGCTTCTTATAATATAAATATAGTAACATTGCAAAGACACATTACCTCTATTTTCTTTATTATTTTAACGGCCACTTCTTTGCGTTTGATTTGATGCCAACCCTGTAACACAAGTAGAGAAAGAAGGTTTGTGATGATGAACTTCATTATGGTGAATCAAACAGATATGTGGATAAGGCACAAGTTTATTGGCAGCCTCAGAAACACAAGAAAAAAGGAAAATGCTGTAGAGTGTGACCAAGTGGGAGAATTCTGAAATCACCCAGAAGCATGACACAAACTACACAATTGTAATGTTGAATAAAGTATCTCACCACATGGACAACTCCAAAATTGCCTTCTCCGATGGCCTCTCCAAGTTTTAAATATCCCCTTGGCTCCTGAAAAAATAACATTGTATTCAAAAGCATGATAAATATAATACTAAACTAATATAACGCAACTGGACAAACAACTTTCTCAACATTAAAGAAGCAGTGATATTATAAGGAGAAACTGGGAAATGTTGTATAAGGGGAGAAGGTTGAGGGCTGGAATAATTAAGGAAAACTATGAAAGTTGTGCTTTTATGTTCCAAAATACTGTTTTACAACTTACTGGGTATTTGGCAAATGGATCTTTATCATCCTCCTGGGGAAGAAAAAAATGTTTAATTAGATAATCTGAGTTTATTGGGTGAAACTGCAATTATTATATAAAGTACAAGGAAAGGTTCATTTACTAGGGGTTCCAAAATATTAGGTAAAGTATATATAAAGGATTCAATAAAGTATGTTATGTTATCCAAACCTTGCTAAAGTCTTCTTGGGTACGGTAGACACACTTTTCTTTTTTCGTTATTTTTCTATTTATATCTTCCTTTTTCATGATATCTATATTTGTGGTCCTGTTGTCAATTTTATTTGGTACCTCCTTAAAAAAAAGAAAGGATTTGTTGTTAAGTTGAACAACTCTGAAGTTAAGTTGCTTAAAGGGACAGTATAGACCTTTTTCAACATTATTTCAGTGAACAGCATTTGTGCTGAACTATACTTTGCCTATAGTTTTAATTAAGACATATCTATAGTTTTTGTTAATTCTTGAACTAAATAGAGCAAAAACTGACATTTAAACTACTATACATCTTACTGCCTGCTTCATATCACCATAGTTAATACAAATCACCAGTTTACTGAGAAGCCTGCTGTATAAACAAACCCCTCTCTTCTCCTGCTGAAGCATTAGGCTTTGTGATAAGAGCAGCTCATTATACAGAACTATAATGAGCTGCTCATTATACAGAACTATAATGAGCTGCTCATTATACTTCTGTATAATGAGCTGCTCATTATACAGACGTATTTTAAAGAGGGGTATACTGCCCCTTTAAATTTATATTGATAAAAGGTTTAATTATTTTTGTTCAAACCTCATTAAGGCACTCTTTCCTTCTTTGGTCCTTCACTTGCTCTTTTTCAGAGATTTCAGTCGGGAACTTCATTTCAAGTTTCTTTAGTAACACCTAGTTAAAAGAGAAACAACTAAGTGCACTGCACAGCCTCCCACCTCCTTTCCAATCGAATCAGCCAAATTCCTATGCGTGCCCCCCATAGATTAAGTTGGCTAGCAGGCATGTGCTGGGGCCAAATATGTTTAAAATGGTTAAATTGTCCTTTAACAGTATTATATAAACATGTTCTATTTTATGGAGCTCAGTGTGATGCTGGACTAGAATTTTTAATATAATTGTATTCATAAAATAAAATAAAATGAATTGCTGCTTACGTCAAAGGGCTCTTGGTGAAGCTGCCCAGATCCTTCTCTGTTTTCCTTAGAAAACTTTATTTCGGATTCCACACAGGACTCTCCTTGAGGTTCTTCAGATCCATTTTCATTTTCCTCAAACTCCAAAACATTTCCAGTTGCCTCATAGGGCTCTAGCTGAAGTTGTTCAGATCCTTGTATGTTTTCCTTAGAAGGCTTTATTTCGGATTCCATACAGGACTCTCCTTGAGGTTCTTCAGATCCATTTTCATTTTCCTCAAACTCCAAAACATTTCCAGTTGCCTCATAGGGCTCTAGCTGAAGTTGTTCAGATCCTTGTATGTTTTCCTTAGAAGGCTTTATTTCGGATTCCATACAGGACTCTCCTTGAGGTTCTTCAAATCCATATCCATTTTCCTCAAACTCCAAAACATTTCCAGTTGCCTCATAGGGCTCTAGCTGAAGTTGTTCAGATCCTTCTATGTTTTCCTTAGAAGACTTTTTTTCAGATTCCACACAGGACTCTCCTTGAGATTCTTCAGATTCATATCCATTTGCCTCATAGGGCTCTAGCTGAAGTTGTTCAGATCCTTCTATGTTTTGCCTTGAAAACTTTATTTCAGATTCCACACAGGACTCTCCTTGAGGTTCTTCAGATCCATATCCATTTTCCTCAAACAACTCCTCATAGGGCTCTAGCTGAAGTTGTTCAGATCCTTCTAGGTTGTCCTGTATTAGAGAGACAATATTATTTTATAAAAACAACTCAATTCAGCCACTATAATTTAAAAATCTTTATGATTTCATTGATTAAAGTTTTTCCATTCATTGGTTATTGTCTGCTTACCTGATAGTGGCAGGTGTTGTTATCAGATCTCTCTTCCTGCTCACTAAGCTGTTCCTCCTGGTTTCTGCTAACCTCAAAGCTGATCTCCTCAGGTTCACGTTCAAATTCCTGGATTCTGCTAACCTCAACGCTGATCTCCTCAGGTTCACGTTCAAATTCCTGGATGAAAAACAGGAAAATGGATTAAACTTAGCTAAGTTAAATAAAGCTTATAACTATTGGTTGCACATTACATAGTAACACAATGTAAAAGACATTATCTTTGGCCATATATTTATCTGGTTGGTCCTGGGATAGAAGCAAAAATATTTATACAATAAAGGTTTAAAAAAATATCCTTAAATAAACCTTGTATATCGGGGACTGATGTATGACCTGTAGAGTTTGCAGCTGCCATTTTACTTAAAGGGCATCTGTTGGGTTAAAATGTTATACCCAACCAAAGGTGAGGGCTAATAGAGCCTGCATTCTGGATGGGGGATAACAGCAGTTTTTTTAACAACAAAAATGCCCCCATCAGGCCAGTCACTAGCATGCACATAACACGCATGTGACGTTACTCGCATGCGCATAATTCGGGGCAGCTTTTTCATTATGCGCATGCGAGTGACTGAACATTGTTGCTCGCACAGGGAGCTCCCTTCTGGTGCAGGTATCATAGCACTGGCGGAGGGATTTTTTTTTTGTGGGCTCTATTAGCCCGCACCTTTGGTTGGGGATGACATTTTTACCCAACAGGTGTCCTTTAATGTTACAAGGGATCTCCTGGGCTGAATGAAGGTGCTCGGGCTTAAATGACAATATTGGCAGAAGAAGTGTATTGCACAAGCAAAGCAGCAAACTGTGCAGAGCATAACAATATTCAAGATTAGTCACATGGGTATGCCTAACATATTACCATCTCTAAGTGAATTTTGGTTTCCTATTCCCTTAAAATATTTTTGTTATTTTGACTTTTTCTTACCTGGCACATCTCAGTGTTCTCATCGACTTCAGGATTATCTGAATTCTCCTGGTTAAGAAAGGGAAAGAGATGTTATGAGTGTTGTTATGTCTGTTATAAAGAAGCTAAAATATAACCCTGCATGAAATATAGGGCAATTTTTATGACAGCTATTCACCTCTTTTATGATTTCCTGGCTGATTTCTATTTCATTTTCTGTTTCCTGCTCTGGCTCCTCCTAGTTAAGAGAAATAAATTTAGTTATCAGATCAACTTACTACAGGTCTGAGACCTGTTATCCAGAATGCTTGGGACATGGGGTTTTCTGGATAACGGATCTTTCCTTAATTCTGATCTCCAAGCCTTAAGTCTACTAGAAAATCATGTAAATAAACCCAATAGACTGGTTTTGCCTCCAATAAAGATTCATTATATCTCAGTTTGGATCAAGTACATGGTATTGGTATTATTACAGAGAAAAGGGAAATCTTTTTTAAAAATGTGGATTATTTGGCTAAAATGGAGTCTATGGGAGATGGCCTTTCAGTCATTTGCAGCTTTTGGATAATGGGTTTCTGGATAAAGGATCCCATACCCTTATAATGTGCTATATATAGAATTTACCTTGTATAAAGTAAATTAATGCAAATTCAAAAAATATATAATTAATCTACTTTACCAAGGCCAATTAACAATTATAATCAACAAAACTTTAAAAGGAAGCTAAAACTATAATGACTGTATGATACCAACTCCTTTCTTGCTTACCAGGCAGATTTCTTCAGTGGGCTTCTCTATTTGAGCCTGGATAAGAGATAAAAAAAAATGGCATTATTTTATGCAATTAAAGGTCTATTGTCCATAAAGATTATTACATGCAAAGTGATCTATAAAGGTCAGTGTATGTTTAGTCTCTGAAAAAAGTTTTAAGGAAATACAATTAATGTTTATAAATAAATGCAGGGTCAGTATAGGGATTTGTTCAAATAATATTGGAAATTCCAAATTACTATTCCTAGCAAACAGAGAACATATCATTTTATCATCAACAAATAAAAGCGTTTTAATAATAAAGTCAATGATGTTATGAATGTGTCATCTATGAAAGTGGTTTTGTTGTTTCTATAGTTGAATTTCAATATTAGATACTTACCACAACTATTTCTTCAGCAGCTTCTTCTGGCTGATTCTAGTAAAGAAAAAAACTTAAATTCACAAAAAGAAACAAACAAATAGGAAAACTAGAATGTATTCAATGATATGAGAAACCTGTATTTTACCATAGTTTGGCTTACCACAACAACGACTTCATCAATTTCATTGGGTAGTATCTAGAGTAGAGAATAAAAAACGGTGTTATTGCAAAAATTGGACAAATTAATTGAATTAATTGAATAATCTCAATCAAACTTTCATCTGTTATGAGAAAAAATCTATATAGATGGTGCTATGCTATGAAAATTAAAAAAAATCAAATTTTATTGTATTTTTTTCTATTTCTTAACTTACCACAATGATTTCTTCATTAGATTGATCTTGTTTCTAAGAAAAATAAAACAAAAGGTTTTATCACTAAAAGAAATGAGGCAAATTCATGAGAATAAGTTATAAGAAAACTTATATAGATGGCACTATCCTTTTAAATGTAAAAAGGATCACAATCTATTGTATTTTATTATATTTTTCTACTTACCGTAATATTTTGATTTGTGGGTTTATCTGGTTGTTTCTAGTAAAAAGAAGAAAAAAAAAGTTTTATCACAAAAGTTTCTCCCTCCATTAAATTATTCACAAAATAATATGTGTGATATTACAATACAAGGAATTAAGTACTTACCTTGCGAAAGCAACGGAAACAATTGCAGATACAACGCCACATGTTTATTCTCTCTATGGAGACAAAGAGAAAGATCATTTGTATAAATATATATATATAATACACAAAAGCCATGAATATCCTGTAAATTATATCCTTATAAACGGTGAGTTCTGATGTCATCAGTTATAAACGGTGAGTTCTGATGTCATTTCTGTCACATGACTCACTGAAATTTGTGTATTATAATAAATAAAGTACCCCCAGTTGCAAAATATGAGGATATTAGAAGTTACCTCGGAGTTCCATGACCTGTATAAAACCACTCGGCTTTCGGCCTCGTGTTTTTATATGGTCATGAAACTCCTCGGTAACTTATAATATCCTTATATTTTACAAGAGGGGGTACTTTATTCACTATATATTGACAAAATAGCTGATGTACACCAGGAATTACGTGACGTGTATTATGTATTATGTGTATTATGTTTCTGATTTGCTCCCAGGTTAAGATTTATTTAAGTGTGTGCCTAAGCCATCAACTGTATATTTATATATACTGTATGTGCTTTAGAAGAATCACTACTAGAAAGCACACTATAATATATATAAAATATCAGCATTGGTAAGTTATTGTATTTAGGACCAAGTACAACACCCGACACCCATTTTTAGATTTTCACTTGCTCTTTTTCTGAGAGCAAAAATCTAATTCTCTGTAATTCCATAGATTCACACAGATTCACAACACCGCTAGCAGTTTTTAAGCCATACAGTACCAATATTTAGGGGCAGATTTATCAAAGGTCAAGGTGACTTTTCGAATGAAAAACATTTGAATTTTGAGCTATTTTTTGTGTACTTCAACTAGGGAATACTCCAAATTCTAATATCGAAATTAATCATGTACTGTGTCTTTAAAAATTCGACTTCGACCATTCGCCATCTAAAACCTGCCAAACTGCTGTTTTAGCCTATGCGGGAAAAAATTAATTGAATTTGATGGAATGCACCATTCCTTTGATTCGTACGATTCAAATTCAGCAGAATACGGACCTATTTGATCGAAAACGTACCTAATTGACCAAAAAAAAACTTCAACTTAATTTCGGTTGGTCTTTTTGAATTAGAATTCCGAAGTGTTTTCAATTCGAAATTCAACCCTTGATAAATATGCCCCTTAATATATTCATTTTGATAATGTTTTCATCTGAATGTGCCAAGCTCCACTCACCTCAGTTGCCTGATCAAGAATGAACCAGTCTGAGTTTCTGTTAGACACTTTGATTCTGTCCATTATGACATCATCATAATAAGCGCAAGTAGGGATGAGCTGCTGTTAGACAGTTTGTGTCTATTATGACATCATCAGGACAACCCATAATGAGCCCAAGGGGCATGAAAATGATATCTATTTCAAACATTGGAAGATTCACAGCATTGTGACATCCCATTTGCAACCCAAGGTGGGAAATTAAATAATAGTGCTTTCATTGTGCATTCATTCACAGTACAGGGAATGATATTGTTACATAGTGAACACATATTTATACAGACCTATTTATACACTCTATAAGTAAAGGAAATGCTGCCATTATAGTATGCATATTAAATAAGCATAGGGAATGCAAAGGGAATTCCACAATTATTTATGTTGGACCAAGTACAACATCCCCCTTCAAATCAAATTCTCTGTAATTCCACAGATTCAAACATATTCACAACACCGCTAGTAGTTATTAAGCCAATAGCAATAGTAAGGGGAAGGGTTATCAAAGGTCGAGGTGAATTTTGAAATGAAAAACAGAATTCAGAAGTGTTTTCAGTTCAAAATTCGACCCTTGATAAATATGCCCCATAATATATTACTTTTGATAATGTTTTTATCTGAATGTGCCAAGCTCCACTCACCTCAGTTGCCTGATCAAGAATGAACCAGTCTGAGTTTCTGTTAGACACTTTGATTCTGTCCATTATGACATCATAATGACATCATAATACGCCCAAGTATGGACGTGCTGCTGTTAGACAGTTTGTGTCTATTATGACATCATCAGGACAACCCATAATGATATCTATTTCAAACATTGGCAGATTCACAGCATTGTGACATCACATTTTCAACCCAAGGTGGGAAATTAAATAATAGTGGGTTGTGTTGATTCTACATAACTTTGTTTAAAATGTGGCGTGTTTTCCTGCCAGGATGTGTGTGCTTTCATTGTGTATTCATTCACAGTACAGGGAATGATATTGTTACATAGTGAAGTTGGGTTAAAAAAAAGTTCAACCCCAGTGCACACATATTTATATAGACCTATTTATACACTCTATAAGTAAAGGAAATGCTGCCATTATAGTATGCATATTAAATTAGCATAGGGAATGCAAAGGGAATTCCACAATTATTTTAGGTTGGACCAAGTACAACATCCCCCTTCAAATCAAACTCTCTGTAATTCCATAGATTCAAACAGATTCACAACACCACTAGTAGTTATTAAGCCATACAGTACCAATAGTAAGGGGAAGGGTTATCAAAGGTCGAGGTGAATTTTGAAATGAAAAACAGAATTCAGAAGTGTTTTCAGTTCAAAATTCGACCCTTGATAAATATGCCCCTTAATATATTAATTTTGATAATGTTTTTATCTGAATGTGCCAAGCTCCACTCACCTCAGTTGTCTGATCAAGAATGAACCAGTCTGAGTTTCTGTTAGACACTTTGATTCTGTCCATTATGACATCATAATGACATCCCATAATACACTCAAATATGGATGTGCTGCTGTTAGACAGTTTGTGTCTATTATGACATCATCAGGACATCACATAATGATATCTATTTCAAACATTGAGAGATTCACAGCATTGTGAAATCGCATTTGCAAACCAAGGTGGGAAATTAAATAATAGTGGGTTGTGTTGATTCTACATAACTTTGTTTAAAATGTGGCGTGTTTTCCTGCCAGGATGTGTGTGCTTTCATTGTGCATTCATTCACAGTACAGGGAATGATATTGTTATATAGTGAAGTTGGGTTAAAAAAAAGTTCAACCCCAGTGCACACATATTTATACAGACCTATTTATACACTCTATAAGTAAAGGAAATGCTGCCATTATAGTATGCATATTAAATTAGCATAGGGAATGCAAAGGCAATTCCACAATTATTTTAGGTTGGACCAAGTACAACATCCCCCTTCAAATCAAATTCCTTGTCATTGTAAACATTTTAATATATTTCTACATTTTTAAATAAGTTATATAGAAGAACTAAACCCTAAAAATGAATTGACATGTGGTCGGAGAAATAAAGGTCTTCTAACTTTTTATGGGAATTGTGCTGTGAGTGCTTTCTATTTGTGCACTATAACTATATTGGTGAGCACCCGGCCTTTACTGATTTGAATGGTGTGTGCAGATACAAGGAAGTATATATATATATAATAGTATCAAAAAGTAACTGCACTCACAGGTCTTTAGTGAAAAAAGACTATCCGTTTATTGCTGATTATATATATATATATATATATATATATATATATACATTCCACCAAAATGTCGGCACTCACGATAAATGGTGTTAATCTGCCTGGGTGCAGAAACAATAACTTCATCCATGACACTCCAAAGGAATCCGCACTCACAGGTCTTAAGATAAAAAATATTTATTTAGAACAAATGACTAACGTTTCGGCCTCTCCGAGGCCTTTCTCAAAGTGATCATTTTACAATAAAACATGCCTTATATACACACAATCTGGCGGGAAACAATAGTAGCTCTGACGTCTCCTGTTCGTCAGAAACAGAGCGACTCCCTTCAAGATAGAAATCACAGATATATTTGTATTTCATTATAAGGAATGCATTGCACTTACATCTAGTAGTATATTATTAAATAAAAACAAGTTTAAAACCAATGTATCAAGACACTGTTCATTTGTAACTATTTTGTAGCACTATAATAACTGCTTCTGCTCAAGTTTATAACTCTGTTGCTAGTGTCATTGATTAAAAATTCTTTGAGGATGTCAAAAAGGTCCTGACTAAACGCTACCTGATACTTCACTTCTTCCCTATCTATCATACGTAACCCTCAATAATTATTCCTCCCACTAGCTCTAATGTGTTTTAATTCAACTCAATCATTCCGGTTGTACTAATATTAACCGCCTGTGTGCTGCTCAAACAAGCTATCCACTGCGGTGCACTCCTCAAAACGATCATACTTCTTATGTCATATATACATCCCCTAATGTGACACTGTTCCAGTGTACCCCTGTATAAACCCTCATATTGAATAAAAAACTACGTGTGATCTATCATCATCCCACATTAATTGCATGATGTCTTAAATCAACCAGCTCCCATCTCGTGGCTCTATATATCCTCCCTTATTAACAATTGAGTGCTAGTACCTTGATTAGTAAACAGCACAACTCTGCGGTGTGAATGGTAAAAATAATAAAAAGTACGAGAAATAAAACATATAATCAAAAAGAAAAGTACACTTCCCGAAAAAAGAAAAAATCCCACCCAGTGTTCAAATCCATGTGATAAAGTTAATCAACGTGTATCCAAACTTGTTTTCGGTATATACGCCCATTCCGTGTACACCATCAGCGGAACAGTAATGTGCACATTAGATGTATTGAGGCTTCCACAACATATATCAAAGTGGTTGCCGATGTCCGATATCATCACCAGGCCAACTCATTCGATAAAAATTTAGCTGACAGTAAGTCAATAGTCCCAAATATTCGGCACTCGTCAGTTAGGGTAATTAGCGATCATAAGATATCGCTACAGAGCCAGCCCACCCGGTGGAGATCCCTCTTCCAATTAGTTACAGGTGGCCCCTTTTCGGCACTCACCATGGCAGGCATCACTCTCTCCTCAGATAGCCGGGTCAGGTCTGGCACTCACGCTGCCGTTGTGGTGTTCAGCGGAGAGGTGCTCGGCGGAGAGATTGATTACAACCCCCATTCCAAATGTCAAGTGGCCAGGAAATTCCTCTCCACGGGGACATCACAGCGTCTCAAATTCGAATAGCCCGTAAAACACCATCAACCTTCACCCGCCGAATACGGCCTCACGGACCTCCCCATGGCACCTCACTCACCGAGCACGGTATCACAGACGTCTTTGTGGCGCCCACGGTTACTTGGCTTCAGGTCGTGCAAGAGGTCAGTTAGTGTAGAGCCAAATAGTGGTTGAGCGAGGGTAAGTCTTCAATGCATTCAATGCATATAAATAAGCAGGCATGCGTCAGTATGAGCTGTTGCTTCCATCGCTAGTCGTGGTAAAAAAGCATTGATATATTGATATATTGATATATTGATACAAATATATCTGTGATTTCTATCTTGAAGGGAGTCGCTCTGTTTCTGACGAACAGGAGACGTCAGAGCTACTATTGTTTCCGCCAGATTGTGTGTATATAAGGCATGTTTTATTGTAAAATGATCACTTTGAGAAAGGCCTCGGAGAGGCCGAAACGTTAGTCATTTGTTCTAAATAAATATTTTTTATCTTAAGACCTGTGAGTGCGGATTCCTTTGGAGTGTCATATATATATATATATATAATCAAATGCTTCACCGGCACTCACCCTCAATGAATCAAGTCCCAGGTGCTCCTCAAAGGAGAACAAATAGATGCAATCAGAAGCACTCACGGTTGCAGTGATCAAAGTATCTCTTTTATTGGAGTGTCACAAACTACCCCACATCAACGCGTTTCGGTTCTCTCAGAACCGTCGTCAGGATATATATATATATATATACTGTATATATATATATATATATATATATATATATATATATATATATATATATATATATATATGTTGGCACTCTATGAATACATGTTAATAAGAAGAAGAATATAATAAAAATATATACGTACATATATGTTAAACTTATAGAACCAGTAGTGATCTAGGCCTTCAAAGTTGTCACAGGAGTTTCCCATGTTGGATATTTCTAGGAGTGTCTGTGACACGCACATGCTCCGTGGCCTCTGAGCAGCTGTTGAGAAGCTAAACTTGGGGGTCATTGCAAATAATCAAGCAGAAAATGAGTTTTGCCTGTCATACAAGCTGATGTTACAAGGTTGATTATTAAATTGTGATGCTGATTGTGCTGGTTTGTGAGCTGCCATATACTAGTTTACTAATTCACCTTATATTGTGACATTTATATTATATATATATTCAGTATATTGTGCTTTGGCCCCTGAGCTCAGTAACTGACAGAAGTACATAGCATGTGCAAATAAGAAGATGGGGTCCTACAGATTCCTGTTAATGGTGCCCAGAGTTAGAAATCCCCACCTCCCTCATGATCGTGTGCATGCCCATCCATCATACCTACATCTGGAGCACAGAGATGCTCAGAGGTTTAGATAATGGGCAAAATCTGCCACCTGCCCAATCACCAGTGCTCCAGATGTGGCTGGGCGGCAAACCTGGGTCTGGCTACAGGGGAACATTTGGAGACACAGATCTTTATTGCTAAAGGGTTGTGGTTGTCTTGGGCTGGTATAGTTAGTTCTCCTTTAAAACATTTCCCTAATGTAAAGTACATTTGAATGCATATATAGTTATACCATGTCATTTATATTTATTTCTAGGGGCCTTTGGTACCCAAATAATGATATATCTATATATGATGTCATGTATAATAGTAACATAGTAAGTTTGGTTGAAAATAAGACACTCGTCCATATATAAAGCCTATATATAAAGCTGTCTAACTGCTAGTTGATCCAGAGGAACATATAATAATAATGATATTAAAGTTTACAGTTAATAATCGTGGTAATAATTTGTGCTTCTGTTAACAGAATATTTTAAAACATTTACATACAAAACCTTTGTGTACAAGTATGGGATCCATTATTCAGAAGCCCATTATCCAGAAAGCTACAAATTACTGAGGCCATAGACTCCATTTTATCCAAATTTTTAAAAATGATTTCCTTTTTGTCTGTAATAATAAAACCATACTTTGTATTTGATCCAAACTAAGATATGATCAATACTGGAAGCAACCCCAGCCTATTGGAATTATTTAATGTTTACATGATTTTCTAGTAGATCCAAATTTTGGAAAGATCCATTATCCGTTAAACTCCAGGTCCTGAGCATTCTGGATAACAGGTCCCATAACTGTAATTGTTGTCCTGTATTATAAGGTTTGATCAGCAGTATTTAATTGATGTTGTGATAGTAAGAAACTGAACTGCATTTCTTATAGCAGGGGTCCCCAACCTTTGGGGGGGGGTCGGCAGCAAATTTGGCAATTTTGGCAATTTTGGCGCGCCAGCATCCAATTCAGCGCGGCTCATTTTTGCACACTGGGCAACACGGCGGTTGGGGACTCCTGTCTTATATAATCAGTTATGTATCAGGGAGGCTGATTTTCGAATTAAAGCTTTTTTTGAAATTCAATACTATGATTGAACTTGATTGCATTGTTTTCTCTTTTTTCTCCACTGCTAACATATTTCTGAAAAAAACTTGAATAGGGAAAACTAAAGAGGTTTAATCTAAAATCTCACTTTTCCGTTCATTTTTACAAATTTGGCATTTAAAAAAAAAAAATTAAATAATGGGTGTTGTAAATACACCCCACATTGACTTCTATAGAAGCTTGTCAGGTTTTAGTTGGCAAATTGTAAGAATTCTAATAATAAATTCATGATATTGAATTCAAATTGTAATAATTATATGGATCTTTTTAAGTACTACAGGCGATATTGCTCATGCTCTAAAATGCATCAAAGAACACAGTAGACAACAAGTGCAGTTCTTTTTGCTCGAATTTCCCCTCAATCCATTGTGCATGAAATCCTAATTATTAAAGGTACATGCTTCAATATTAGCACTTTGAAGTTTTATATGTTTATTATTTTTGTTTTGTGTGCTCAGCGCCGCTCAGTCATTCCTAAATCCTGTTCCGTATTGAGCACCCAGGGTCACTCCTGCCATGAGGAAAAGTAAGAACCTTTCCTCAGGCAGCAGTGAGCGATACCAGGCGGTAGCCCCAGGGTTCCCTCAGCTTCCTGTGTCAATAGGTTTAGCTCATTAGCGACTAAACAAACTGACACACAAGTCAACCTCGCACCAAACCCTGAAATGTCATCAAGGGGTAAGGGGTAAAAATAATAATTTATTTTTATAATGGAAATAGTTAAGCTATGCTGTAGTTCATCAAGCAGGCGGCACAAGGTCCACCTGAGAGCCTATATAAGACAGTGCCTTGCTGGGGCACTTCTGCTTTTGGCCTATCTAGAAGCAGCATCAGACCAAAGTGGTCAGACCCTTGTGGGAGGTTAGTAACGTAAGGGCTAGCTAGTAGACAGTAATGGTAAGTAAGTTCACTTTAGGAATGAGAGTTGAATGAGAGAGGAATGAGAGTTCTAGTGTGCATGGACAGCCTGTTGTCCCAACAAGGATTAATAGTTTGGGCTAGAGCCCTGAGGTGACTGTACACCAGAGTTAGGGATTTGAGCGTTCAGGTGTAGATTAGCGAAGATACTACAGAAGAAGCTTGGGCATTGTATGTGAGGTCACAGCAGAGAATCAGGGGTAAGAGCTCCTTAGCAGGAGGCCCCAGTACAGCTAACTGCTCTCCTGCCAGCGCTCCTACAGGACAAGGGCCCTGGAGGCAGGGGCGATCCTTGCCATTTCCTTTGCTGCCCCCCCCTCCCCATGCACCCACCTTTTCTTGCTGGAGGGGGTCGGGACGGTGCACGTTGCTAGTGCAGAGCGCTCTCTGCACTAGAAAAACCAAATTTCCAGGTTGAAAACCTGAAATTTGGCTGTAAATTAGCAGCATTTTTGCCGGCCCTGGTAATCCAGGGGGGAGCTGATGCCTGAGGCGAGTGTCTCAACTCGCCTCGTTGGTGGAGCGGCCCTGCTTGTATGCCTTGTACTCCTCCTACAACACATACTTAAACTTTTACTCAATGGTTTGTGCACACTAGGCTTGACAAAGTGCCCACTAGGGCCTAAAACGTTGTCTGATCTGTACGTATATGGGCTAAACAAGGAGGTATTTATAAGTGTGCTACTGGATTTTTGGCCTGTGTATACTGACCCCTATACAAGGTAAGGTTCTTCCAGTGCAACCACCTCACACCTATTTAGGTGACTTTACACTGAGTTGAGCTCTCCATCTAAATTCGATTGTATATTAAGGCATAGTCACTTCTGAAATGTCTCATTCTGCTAAAGAAAAGCTACTCCTGGTGTCAGACTGTGTCACATAGGGCCTTATGAAGAACCTGGTATCAAGGGCCCACCAACCACTAGTGAGTGCTTCTATTTCTGTTGTGAGAATTCTTCCTAATAAACCTACCCTGCTAGTTCTATATAATCGTAGTCTACATGGATTCTTCTGTATCTGTGGCAATTAAGTTGGCATCTGTCTCTTCCCTGACCCCCAACCTAAATTAACTAATTCCTGTCTAATTCCTCTCTAACACGTTTTTTAACACTTGTATACCACAAAGACCTTAAATCAAGCATTTCATTTGAAAGAAACAGGATATGAAACCCTCAGGGGCTTTCTGTAATTTGGATCTTAATACCTTAAGTCTACTAGAACATCATGTAGACATTTAATAAACTCAATAATAGGTGTTGCGTCCAATAAGGTTTGGTTTTATCTTAGTTGGGATCAAGTACAAGGTACAGTTTTATTATTATGGAGAAAAAGGAAATCATTTTTAAAAATTTTAATTATTTGGAAAAAATCGAGCCTATGGGAGACAGCCTTCCAGTAATTCGGAGTTTTCTGTATAGCAGGTTTCCAGATAACTGATCCCATACCTGTACTTGAGAAATAATACGCAAAGTTTGTATATGAAGCACACTAAAGGTGTCTGTAGGTTCTGAAGACATGCACTGGATATAAATGACTGGTCTATACAAATAATTCATCTGTGTGTGTATCTTACTGGTCCTTGAACTGAAGATACCTAGAACAGAGCCTGTAGGTCAGTAGCATTGAATGAATGAAGTGATTCAATGAAGACATTCTAAGTGAAGAATGGATAATAACCCTGAATTTCCGATATTTCACCAGTGCAGCAGGACTGAATCCAAATATATACGAGGTATATATGCCCAAGATTATTTATGACAACAGACTAGTCAATGAATTCTACATAAGGATTTGAAATCTGTTGATTATTTTAAACTTCAAAACAGCATCTGTTTGTGGAATTCTGTAAAACAAAAAGGGGGGATTCTATTTGTGGAAAGCAGCAACATGGAAGCATAAAAGTAATGTCTCCTCAAATACTTCATTTAAACAAGAAATGCAGAGTTAAAAAAAAAGCAAGTTAATCTTCTGTTTTATCCCCCACTGATAACTTCAGAAAATTGTTATCAAACTGATTTATGCTCTGTGCTAAACAATATGTATTTTATTCCTTAGAGCCATTTCTAAAAGCACCACTCTCTGTCTTTTTCATGAAGCTATTAATCTGTGATCATACCTGCCTGTTCCCTTCCTTCGCTACTTATCTGTCTTCCCTCTTTGATGCTGAGACCCTTGACTTTCCATCTTCTTTTTTAGCTGTGGGCCTTATGAGATACCCCTTTCTTATTACAGGTGCAGCTGATTCATTATAACCAGGATTTGTACAGTAATGTCACAGAAGCTTCCCGCAACCCCAATGGCCTGGCTGTAATCTCTTTATTCTTGAATGTGAGTTCTTCCATTTCTTTTCTTGCCAAGAATGGATTCTCTTCCCGCCTTTGTAATGAAATGTCCTTCCCTGTCTATATCTGTTTTTGAATTTCTATGATTATTGTGTGCTTTCTGCATGCACTGTATGTATTGCTAGTGTGTATTTGCAGGATTGTTCATTTCACATGAGTCGCATTGTATGCAGTATAGCCCTAGCACTTGGAATAAAAGAACCCTTGATGTTGGTTCCTCTACTGTGTTGTCAACTGGCAGAAAAACATTAAAGGGAATATCTAGCACAGGCTTCTCTATGTTTCTCGGCAAATGTCAACTCATACTCATCATTTTCTGAACCGTTTGATAGCTCTGACATCATAGATACATCATTTGTGTTGTAGCAGTTCCCCATATTTACCAGCTGAAAACAAAATTAGTGACAAACAAACTTTTATTGACCAGCCAAAAGAATGGTTCTGTTAAGGAGAAGCTGCCAGTGTCAGAATGGGATGCCAGGAACCCACCAGAAAACCTTAGACCAAGATCCCAACTATTTTTATCTCCTCTCCTTACTCAACCTGTATATTCTGTTTTCTCTACCTCGTATATTCTATCATTCCATATATTGAGCCTCTTCCCATAAAGAAATAGGGAATGTCCTTGAAATACGCCAAATGGCTAAAAGCAAGAGGGCCCACTGACACCCAGACCTACAAGGGATTTTCCTGGTATCCCATTGGGCCAGTCTGGCAATGGGAGCTGCTAATGCTTGTAAATGCTGATACCATTTCCAGACATGGAAAAAAGTTCAAACCTAAAACTCAAAAATGAGCTTTCTCCTCCAACATGTATAGCTTCTGCAGGGTGTGTCTACCCTGGGATACCAAAAGCTTTGTATTGGTACCAAATTGTTGTGAACCCCCAATCAGAATTTTTTTAAGGTGCCTGAATGGCTGAACCTCACCCCCACTGAACTAGTTTTGATTATTCCTAAGCCTCACTTGTTACCTCTCTCAGGCCCTGAATCCGAGGGCCAAAAAAACTTCATTGGGGTGATGGCAAATACGTAGGACTTGGGAACAGTCCAATATGCAGTTTCCAGGTACTTACTACAACAACCTGATGGCTCAATATAATTGACTGTCAAGCTAATGGCATGGTAGATTTGATATAAAAACAATTAAGAAAGTGTTGAACTAAAGCAGCGATCCTAACCAGTGTCTCATAATCAAAATATTGCTTGGATGTTGCTTCAATGTAGGTGCTTATTTTTTAATTTCTGACTTGAAGTGACCTCAATGCAGGTGCTTATTTTTTAATTTCTGACTTGAAGGCAAGCTTTAGTTGCATAAAAAACAGGTGTACTGCCAAACAGAGCCTCTTGTAGCCTCCACATAGGAGCTACTAATAGCAAATCACGGCCCAAATTTGGCAGCCCCAGGAACTTTTTGCATGCTTCTGTTGCTCTCCAGCTTTCTTTACCTTCAAATGCGGCTCATGGATAAAAAAAAGTTGGAGACCCCTGAACTAGAGCATGGTGTCCAAAGTTGTAGCACATTATAGGTTTCCTACAAGGATATCTGAAGATGATTTCATAGATACAAGACAGCATTCATCACTCCAAACCACTGAGCAATCTCTATTTATTCTCATTTAATCTATTTAATTCAGGTGCCCCCATGCATGACACAGAACCAGTTTATACACAATTTATACTGGCTAATGTTCTGCTGCCATTGTCAGTTCAGCATAGGCAATGGAATGTATTGGAAATTCTATGAAGACACAGATTAAGTCCTTTTTTTTTACATGATGAAAACTCTTCTCTGCTTTAGCATTCAATTAATAAACTCCCTGGATATTTTGCATATACGTTAATCATTTTCCCTTTGACGTGTAGGGCTGAAAGGATGCTCTCCTGCTGGTCTCTTTGAAACACTGGCAGGCAAATCAGTATGCGCTCGGAAACTCTGCCGCTATTAAGATCACAGTATGGCACAGCACTAAGGGAAATGTTCTCCTCTCTTATGTATCAGTCCCTTCCAATGCAGTGAGTTGGAATGGGGTAGCATGGTACCGGGGCATTACATATAAAAATCACAGTGGGGATATTTTATTATTTAGATTTCGAAAATGCTGATGTCGTTCTATTGTTAAACAGATGTTAGGCCATCAAGTTTGAATTAGCAGGCTTTATAATAAAGCAATTTAGTGGACATCCTGCGTTTCCTAGCAATGGCATGATCTAGTTAAAAATGGGAATGGGGGGGCAAACACAGGGCTTTAATGAAAACTGATGGAACAGGAAAGACTTTTTTTTTTTACTTAATTTTTATTCAGCACTTTATTCTTGTTATGTTCAATCAACATTTGTTCACATACAGCGAGTAAAAATTTAACTTTTTGAACATTGTGTATTTCCTTATTTTGTTGAAAAAAACTGATTTTTTTAACAGAATTATTCTGAAAACACATAACCTAATTTAAGCAGGGGCGATTCAATAATATGTATTCTTTGCATTAGCAGGAGTTGAGTAGTTACCATACATTTGGGATTTCCAGACTACTGGCATTAACTTGTTAAAGGGATACTGTCATGGGGAAAAAAACATTTTTCAAAATGAATCAGTTAATAGTGCTGCTCCAGCAGAATTCTGCACTGAAATCCATTTCCCAAAAGAGCAAACAGGTTTTTTTATATTCAATTTTGAAATCTGACACTGGGCTAGACATATTGTCAATTTCCCAGCTGCCCCAAGTCATGTGACTTGTGCTCTGATAAACTTCAATCACTTTTTACTGCTGTACTGCAAGTTGGAGTGATATCACCCTCTTACCATTCCCCCGCCCCCCAGCAGCCAAACAAAAGAACAATGGGAAGGTAACCAGATAACAGCTCCCTAACACAAGATAACAGCTACCTGGTAGATCTAAGAACAACACTCAATAGTAAAAACCCATGTCTCACTGAGACACATTCAGTTACATTGAGAAGGAAAAACAGCAGCCTGCCAGAAAGCATTTCTCTCCTAAAGTGCAGGCACAAGTCACATGGCCAGGGGCAGCTGGGAAATTGACAAAATGTCTAGCCCCATGTCAGATTTCAAAATTGAATATAAAAAAATCTATTTGCTCTTTTGAGAAATGGATTTCAGTGCAGAAGTCTGCTGGAGTAGCACTATTAACTGATGTGTTTTGAAAAAAACATGTTTTCTGATGACAGGATCCCTTTAATTATAGACCCAATTTTTCCAGCAGCTCGTCCCTTTTTTATTAGCCAGCAAAGCTGTCTTGGGTTTCAATATAAAAAATATATCGAGGGCACAGCCTGAAGTCCAGTTATTGCAAGGTTTGAGAAGAACGCATAGATACAATTATGGGATCCATTATGCAGAAAGCTCTGAATTACAGCAAGGCCATTTCCCATAGACTCCATTTTAACCAAGTAAAAATGATTTCCTTTTTCACTGTAATAATAAAACAGTACCTTGTATTGGATCCCATCTAATATATAATTAATCCTTTTTGAAGGCAAAATAATCCTATTGGTTTTAATCAATGCTTAAAGGAACAGTAACATTAAATAACCTCAGGTCCAGAGCATTCTGAAGGACAGGTCTCAAACCTGTATTATAAGAAGCCACATTTGAAGCTCGGATTTGGCCAAATTACATTTGAGAAAAGTTTAAAAACTGGACCTGAATTAGGCGAAACAATGGGGAGCTCAATGGGGAACTCTGAACCCAACAGACTGCAAACACTGAATCTAAGTAAACACCTGATTTACTGGGTGACAACCCATTTACTTTATAATGTCACTGAATTAGCACTACAATATTTGTCACTGAGATGTTAAATCTATGGTCCACACTGGGCATAATATTGGAATGGCTATGTAAAGAACTACTTATACAGGTATGGGATCCGTTATCCGGAAACCCGTTATCCAGAAAGCTCAGAGTTACAAAAACTTTGTCTCCCATAGACTCCATTATATTTAAATAATGCAAATTTTAAAAAAACTTTTTCTCTGTAATTATAAAACAGAACCTGGTACAGGTATAGGATCCCTTATCCGGAAACCCGATATGCAGAAAGCTCCGAATTACGGAATGGCTGTCTCCCATAGACTCCATTTTATCCAAATAATCCAGATTTTTAAAAATGATTTCCTTTTTCTCTGTAATAATAAAACAGTAGCTTGTACTTGATCCAAACTAAGATATAATTAATCCTTATTGGAAGCAAAACCAGCCTATTGGGTTTATTTAATGTTTAAATGAATTTCTAGTAGACTTAAGGCATAAAGACCCAAATTATGGAAAGATATGTTATCCGAAAAACCCCAGGTCCTGAGCATTCTGGATAACAGGTCCCATACCTGTATTTGATCCAAACTAAGATATAATTATTCCTTAGTGGAGGCAAAACCAGCCTATTGGGTTTATTTAATGTGTAAATTATTTTCCAGTAGACTTAAGGTATAAAGATCCAAATTATCTGGAAACCCCCAGTTCCCAGGCATTCTGGATTACAGGTCCCATACTTGTATGTACACTGTATCCACCTGCTGAAGGAGCCACCAATTAGAGTTGCAAGGGAAACCACGGGTCTTGGGTAGAGAGTTGAAGGAAGATGGCGATTTATGCCCACAAACAACATGGAACCCTGTTCTTACCACCTGCCATTGGGCAAGGCAAGCCTTCAGTTTACAGCGTTTTCCTAAAGTGCAAGATGATCCCATTAGTGCTTATCTAACAAGCACTTGTGTCCCAGGAAATGCTGCACTCACTCCTCACACCGTATTAAAAAAAACCAACATGATCAGTAGACCAGGAGTTGAAGGCCAGTTAATGATCCCTTGTGAATTTCATAGATACACTTTTATGGCAGGGCACTGAATACCGTTGGCCTGGCCAAAACCAAACAGTAAAATGAAAAACACCACAAACACAATAGTATTACACTTAAATATTGGTCACTAGCGACCAACCATTTTCATAGCAGGATCTCATTAAAACATTTTTTTTTTCCATGAAGTGCATTTGAAACACTAATACGCAACAATTAAACCCTATAAATTTGTGACCACACCATAAGAATCTTGTGAGGAAGCTCCTACCCCAAACAAAAACGTATTGTATATCCGGCGCCCAATACCTTCATGTAACAAAAAAGGTTTTTCCTTTTTGTTTTTACAGCAGGCTTTTCCACGGTTTATTTTTGTGTACCTGCTCAAAGTCTATTTGTATCCAGCATAGTCTCACGCCACTTGTTAATAACAGAATAACACACCTGTGCTGTTAATATTAGGCATAATATCCCAACGTGTCAGAGTTATAGTTCGAGCTAAGTTTGCTCAAAAAGTACACAAAAGTTAGTTTCCATATAGTTTCATATATTTTGTGCATACGAATGTGACCGATGTTTAAGTGGCCAGCTTTTGGAACGTGAGTCAGCACAAAATTGTAATTTTTATTCACAGACCAACACATCAACACTTTTGACCCCCATAGCACAAGGGGACCTGCAGGCACATATATTTTACCCCATGCGGAGTTCCGTGATGGCTGACCAAAATTCCAAGCTTCTCCTGGCGTGCCTATAGGTTGGAATTGGCTCCCTCTCATGTACACGCCGCCAACCCATGTTTTACCCTCAAGCAGGGCTTCTCCCGGGCTTCCTTTTTTTTGTGTGTATGGTGGGATCTCCCCAAAATATTGTGTGTTCACAAAATGACTGGTTAGATTTGTAGGGTATAATTGTTGCTTATCAGTGTTTCAAATGCACTTTATGAATAAATTACATCAGCATTCCACTTTGGACACGCACTCCAGGAACTCCTCAGAAGCGGCGTAAGGTCAAAGAAAAAAGCTTTATTTCACATCAAGTAACAAAACACCTTAAGCATTTCAAGTGTTTCCACATGACTACGTGTGCAAACACACAAAACACAGGGTCGGACTGGGCCAGCGGGATGCCGGGAAAAAACCCGGTGGGGCCCGGCTCTAGTGGGCTCCGCCGGCCCAGATCCGCCACCTGGATTTCTTTCCAGGACTTCTGCCTCAGGGCCCCCCTCCAGACCCTGAGGGCTACTGCCTCGGGGCCTTCTGTACGGCAACCGCGCCACTGGAAGTGTGTGCAAGTTGATGCTCATGCCCGGTGGGGGGAGGGTTGCAGGACGGGAGGCAGTGAATCAGCAGCCCTCAGAGTCCGGAGGGGGGCCCTGAGGCATAAGCCCAGTCTAACCCTGACAAAACGCGTAAGGTGTTTGGTTACTTGAATCTGGAATGATGATATAAAGTGTTCTCCCTAAGCTATGGGTTTGGGGCACAGCACCTGGACCACCAACAGAGGTTAAATTGCAAATAAGAATTGCAAATAAGATAAAGCAAGCAGCGGGTTCGGGGCAGTTGCACCGGAACCACATCTCAAATCTGGTGAACTGTAAACATTTAATTGCAAAATACAAATGATTAAGAGCCGAAAAAAATAATTAGCACCTGTATTTATTTGGTATTAGTTTTCACTTGAGGAATTAAAACTTGTTTTAATGAGATCATGACGTGTGCTGTGAAAATGTTTTTTTTTTTGGTTGGTCACTAGTGAGCAATATTTAAATGTAGTACATTGTGTAATGTTTTTCAAAAACCTTACTAAAGACGTCTTTTTATAATCTGCAAGGATCAATAGATAATGAACTGAGACACCTAGCTGTACAGTGAATATAGCTGATTCTCTGATAGGCCTCTTATTCATTATATTATAGTTTTTACAAGAAGAAAGCTTGTCATGCTCTAGTTATACAACCTTTTGTATTTTGATGAGTGAATCATCTGTTCTAGCTAATGTACTGTGTGTAATTATTTTAGATCAATATTTGGCATTAGACACGTTCCCGAGGCATCAGCTGCTCACAGTACATTGTAATGGGTTGGCTTTTCTTGTATTACTAACTTGCTGTGGTTATATTTCTGCATCCATTCAATAACCAGCTTTTCAATTAAAAAAAAAAAAAGAAGAAATATCTGTGCAAGCCTTTGTTGCTACTGTATGTTGTAAGAAATATTTCAGGTTGTAGGATCTCTATCTCCTCCTTGTAATCTGCATTCCGTGCCTGTTAGGAAATAAAATAAGGCAACACCATAATGAAGCGTTGTTTGGATTCAGCACATTTGTAATAATTCCTTCATTTTTTTGGGGTTCTCCGGTTATTGTGCAAATCATACTTTAAAGTCGCGCTATCAAAATAAAACATAACTGACTAGACTTTTTCCACATTTGCATTATGAATCATGCATGAGCCGCAGTCCTAAGCTTTCTATCAGAATGCGTTTGGCAGAAGCAAGAAAATGTATGTTTTATTCTCATTGCATTACTAATACTAATTCTGGGGGTCTCCTTCTTTGAAGGTGGCGGACAACTCCAATTCATTTCTCAACAGGATGTTGAACAGAGAAACCATCACAAGGATATCTTTTAGAAGTAAGAATTCAGAAGATCCCATGGGGCAAAGCAATATCTTTTTAACTTGCCGACTCCTGAGAAGGAATATGATCAAAATGAAAATGTGTGATATGCTATCAAGTCTCCAGTGGAAATTTGACCTGATCACACTACTGATTGATAATATAATTCTGTTTAACAACATCTCTGCAAAGGTCTGAGACGAGTAGTGGGGTGGGGAAAGCAATACAGAAGCACTCCCTGCGTAAGTGGAAAAAGGAGGTTGTACACAAAAGCAGTCGCAATGTAGAATATGAAAAACTTCATTTCCCTTCCCTAGAAATGTACATCGGGATGCTAGTTTGGAAATACAGAATTAACAGAGGTTTGTAGGTGCATTAAAACAGCATTCAAAGAACTTTGGCAGGCACCCCAGATTTAACTTCTCAGAAATAGAACTAGATATTGGCATTCACTATTGTAAGCAGCAGGAAAAGCTATTTCCGAAATGCAGTGAAATCTCCGTGGGGCGGAATCTACAGGCGTATATGATTTATTCTAAGTGGTGCGAGTGCATTTGAGTGTCGCTCCTGTAGTGGGGTAATATGCCAGTCTAGAGTATGAAAAAAAAGCACATGGCAATTTTGGTCACTCAATAAAATGTAGATTTTTTTAAAAAAAAATGTTACATAAAGGCTAGTCCTACAACTTGCGTGAAAAATCATGAAACTACATGCTGTTTATAGGTTTTGCCAGCGTGCAGCCGGCATTTATGTCTGTAAGCATCTGCTTAGAACAACTTTCATAAAACTGTGGCACATCGTGGCTTCAGCTGAACAGAATAAATCTTAGAATAAAAGAAACATTTTAAAGAGGGAAGGCAAACAACTGAATAGAGAAGCGAATCCATATTTTTAAATTACTAAGCTTGGCAAAAGTTTTAACAAATGCCATTAAGACAGTGTAGAGCTGCTGGGAAGCTGTAGAGTTGGTTGACGTGGGCTGACAGTTTTAACTTCACAATAAACCCTTTGCATTGACGAGGGGCAACCAGTTATTTCAGTTATTTTACCTGTTGCAAGTCAGGAGCAATTGGGTGTTAGCCAGTGTTGGACTGTAACACCAGGGGCTCACCAAAAAAACTTTAGACCATGGGCCCACCAAAAAATTTTAGATCAGGGGCCCACTCTCAGTACTATTTTCTTCCTCACCTCACTCAACCTCTATTCTCCTAGTCTCTTTTCTTTACATACTATAATCTATTAGTCCATCTATTTAGCCTCTTTGTTCTCATAGAAATAAGGAATGGCCATGAAATAGGCCCAATATTAAGAAGCATGAGGGCCCACTGACACCTGGGCCCACTGGGAGTTTTCCTGGTATCCCGGTGGGCCAGTCCGACACTGGTGTTAGCAGATAGTGTTGCTAGGCTCCAAATTACCCATGCAGCCATGCATGCAAGAGACTGAAATATGAATAGGAGAGGCCTACATAGAAAGATGAGTAATACAAAGCAGCAATAACAATACATTTGTAGCTTTACAGAGCATTTGTTTTTTAGACAGGGGTCAGTGACCTATATTTGAAAGCTGGAAAGGCAAATAATTAAATAAAAAATAAATAATGAAGACCAATTGAAAAGTTGCTTAGAATTGCCCATTCTGTAACATACTAAAAAATAAACTTAAAGGGATTCTGTCATGATTTTTATGATGTATTTTTTATTTCTAAATTACACTTGTTTTTACTGCAAATAATTCACTCTACAATATAAAATTGAATTCCTGAACCAGCAAGTGTATTTTTTTTAAGTTGAACTATTGGTTGTGTAGGCAGCCATCTCAGGTCATTTTGCCTGGTCATGTGCTTTCAGAAAGAGCCAGCACTTTAGGATGGAACTGCTTTCTGGAAGGCTGTTGTTTCTCCTTCTCAATGTAACTGAATGTGTCTCAGTGGGACCTGGGGTTTTACTACTGAGTGCTGTTTTTAGATCTACCAGGCAGCTGTTATCTTGTGTTAGGGAGCTGCTATCTGGTTACCTTTCCATTGCTCAGTTGTTAGGCTGCTGGGGGGGAGGGGATAATATCACTCCAGCTTGCAGTACAGCAGTAAAGAGTGACTGAAGTTTATCAGAGCACAAGTCACATGACTTGGGGCAGCTGGGAAACTGACAATATGTCTAGCCCCATGTCAGATTTAAAAATTAAATATAAAAAAAATCTGTTTGCTCTTTGGAGAAACGTATTTCAGTGCAGAATTCTGCTGGAGCAGGACTATTAACTGATGCATTTAAAAAAAAAAAAACATTTTTTCCCATGACAGTATCGCTTTAAAGGTGAACCGCCGCTTTAATGAATGGGGTTTTGTGCACAACTGACTTCAGGAAAATTTGCACAAAAGCAACTGCAGTATCTGATTTAAAAAGTAAGAGGAAAACTAGTTCATTGAAAGAACATCACTGTCAGTTTATGAGAATATCAGAAGTGTTTGGAGCTATACTATGAATTGCCAAGGAGGCAGATTCCCAGGTACACGGCGACAGTCTTGAAAATGAAAACATCTCAGAAGTGGTTTTCTATATGACAGAAGAGCTAATCGCCAAATTCAGGCTTCATTTTCTTTGCAGTTCTATCAGTGCACTTCATTTCCAAATTGCATAATTCATTCCTACAACTGTTCTGAAACATATTTTCACAGCACATGGTTCAAAGCCCTCTAATATGTGTCAGGAATCGGAATATCATTTAAAAATGTATGAGAATCAGTGCGGAGATACCAAATGAACACATATCCGCAGATTCATGAAAGATCAAACTGAGAGTATCAAGGGGAATTCTCAGCAGTCCGATTTCTTCCCATTTATCAAAACCTGAAAAATAAGGAATGTTTCTAATTAATACATTTATCTAACTTAATAATGGGTCATCAGAATGCGTTTGACTGCAGAAATTCTCAGTGAATCAAATTATTCTATTGATTTGATCACATTAATATTTAAAGGAATGGTTTAGCTTTAAGTGAACTTTTAGCATGTTATAGAATGGCCACTTCAAAGCAACTTTTCCGTTGGTCTTTATTATTATTACCGTATATACTCGAGTATAAGCCGAGTTTTTCAGCACAAAAAATGTGCTGAAAAATTCTACCTCGGCTTATACTCGAGTCAGTGGCAGTGCACATTCCGCCAAAGCTCCAAACAAGCTTTCTCCTCCTCTGTGGGAAGGTTCGCAGCAGCACATTTGATCTCGCACCCCCAAAACAAACAGCGCAAAGGTGGGAGCAGCAGCGCGATCAGTGGGGAATCTACATCAAAACCCACATGATCTGTAACGTCAGCGTGCGCGCCACATACACTTCAGCCGGTATCGATATGGCGCCACACTCCTTGCGCAAAGTTGTGCACTGCTGCTCCTCCTGCGCCGCGGGTAAGCATCATTGTTTCTGGCAGGGAGGGGGGTGTTCTCCGTTGGCTCCTCAGGATCAGGGGGCCCCATTGATGGGTTGCGGGCCCCAACCGAGGTGCAGGGGCATGGGACTCAGTAGCGCACACGCTGATTCAGTAGCATACGCTGACTCAGTAGCAGACGCTGACGTCACTGATCATGCTGCTGCTCCCACCGTTGCGCTGTTTGTTCTCACCACTTTATTTTGCCACTTATTTGCACACAAAAACAGATGCAGCTACAGTGCTAAAATTGTAAAATATTGCAGGTGCTACTTGTCTGCTTTGTCTGTCATTTTTAACAATTCTAATTTTCAAAACATAAATCACAATGTTTATACTGGAACTCACGTGAGAATGACCAGAATACACTTTGATATTGATTTGTTTGCAAGTTCTCAGTCATACAAAGCAGTAAAATACCTTGGCAATTTTAAATTAAAAGACTAAACAAAGGGGATATCATTTTAACATTTTTTCTTTTATGAAACTACAGAATGGTATTAATGTTACCAAGCCATGGATGCTGCAATCCCATACTGTTTTTTTAAAACGCAAAGGTTTAAATAATATTATTAAATATATCTATCTACAAATACAAATAGGATCCTGCTTGTCTAACGGTCTTAGTTGTGTCTAGGCTTATACTCGAGTCAATAAGTTTTCCCAGTTTTCATAGGTAAAATTAGGTACCTCGGCTTATACTCGGGTCGGCTTTTACTCGAGTATATACGGTATCTAAAAAACAAATGCTCTGTAAGGCTACAATTTTATTGTTATTGCTACTTTGTTTTATTCATGTTTCTACTCAGGACTGCGCCTATTCATACTCCAGTCTCTTATCAAATCATTGCATGCTCGCTAGGGTAATTTGGAACCTAGCAACCAGATTGCTGAAATTGCAAACTGGAAAGCTGCTGAATAAAAAAATAAATAACTTTAAAACTACAAATAATAAAAAATGAAAACCAATTGCAAATTCTCTTAGAATGCCACACTCATACTAAGGGGCCAATTCATTAACTTCAAGTGAAGGAATAGAAGAAAAAAAACTTTGAATTTCGAAGTGTTTTTTTGGCTACTTCGACCATCGAATGGGCTACTTCGACCTTTGACTATGACTTCGAACTGAAGGATTCGAACTAAAAATCGCTCGACTATTCGACCATTCGATAGTCGAAGTACTGTCTCTTTAAGAAAAAACTTCGACCCCCTAGTTCGCCACCTAAAAGCTACCGAACCCAATGTTATGAGGGTTAATTAACCCTCGATATTCGACCCTTGATGAATTTGCCCCTAAAAGTTAACCCAAAGGTGCACAATCCCTTTAGTTAAAGTGGTTTTACATGCAACTGACTGCAGGGAAATTGCAGAGACGGCAAGTAAATGAGCCCTTTTATGTTTTTGACTCTTTATACAACTAAAGGTATATTTTGCTAATAAGTAATGTAATAGATATATATATATATATATTTTAACAGATGAAGCCACTGACATTCAAGATCTATCCATTGAAGACCTGTATCCAGAGACCTTTGGATTTTTGACTTATCAGGGATCTATGACCATTCCTCCTTGCTATGAGACTGTTACCTGGATTATAATCGACAGGCCCCTAAACATCACCTCAATGCAGGTAAGCGTCACCTTTTTCTCTACAAACTAAACATAAAGGGGCAGATTTACTTAAGGGCAAAGTGACTAAACGTAAGGGAAAATTCGACAGCGTGACTTCGCCGATTTACTAACGGGTGCAGGAGTAACTTCGCTAGCGAAGGAGATAGACTCTAGCGGTAATTTGCTCCCTTATGCCTGGCGAAGTTGCGCTCTGTCGAATAGACGTAACTACGCAAATTCACTAGGATGCAGATTTTACTGAACGTTACCTCTTGCGCTAGACTTTCCTTCACCACCTCAGACCAGGCCAAGTGCAATAGAGTAGATAGGAGTTCCTCAAAAAATAATTGAAATTTTCACAAAAAACGTTGGCGACTTTTCATGTTTCAGGGTGATAGGCTGCAAAAGATCGTAAATTTTATCTGGAGTACCCGGCTTCCCCCCTACATTTCCTAACATATAGCACATAAACTATACACTGGGCTCATGTGTAGGGCAATATAACAACTCTATTTATTTTATTAAGGTTTCCCGGGCTTGTGTAGTTGAATGTATTGCCTGCAACATATACGTCTATTCAACTTTAACATCCCGATGTATGCAATTAGGTAATTAGGTAATGCTAGCGCAACTTCGATTCGCTTGCCGCAGTAACACCAGTACTACTTCGCCAGCGTTCGGCACCTAGGACGCAATAACCGATTTTAGTGAATTAGCGTTGTCCAGGCAAATCTACACCTGGCGAAGTGTTGCGATGTGAGCGAAGCAGTCACTGGCGAATTTTCGGAGGTTAGTGAATTTGCCCCAAAGATGTAAACAGGTGTGTCTGACCATTGCCAAAAAATCAAAAGGCAAGCATCATGGCCTGTATTTGTTTTAGATCCTGCAGGGAGTTGCTCATCAGTGGAACTTAAATGGTAATTAGGCTAGGCTTGAGCAGGCATAAATATCACAGAGTAAGGTCAGTACTTCTCATATCTACTTGTGGGTATGAACTCTCCGCTATTCTATCAATGCAACATTCATTTTGCTCTTTCCACCTATTTCTAGTACTACCCATGACTTAATAAAAGTCTTTTACTCTGCCCCCACTGCTTCACCAAAATGCAGCAGAAATTGAGTATTTCTATAGAAATACCAGGAAGATGTTTATTCCAATCACCAGCATAGTATTTTTCAGTCCATATCCACAATTGCTGGGGCCAACCAAAAGTCGGACTGGAATTGCCCTGTTTACCCATATAACTTTATGCCAGTTTCTTAATCTCCATGGCGCAATTTTTGGCCCTGCTGAGGGTCACCAAGTTGAACTGTCCTGGTGATGAAACTTACTATTACAACCAGAGAGTAAGCACTATAGCAGGGCATGTAACTTCTACTGCAGGTGATAACTCAAGTACTGAGTACCAGCAAAAAGGTATCAAATGTATTTCTCCCTTATTATTAATAATAATAGGTGTGTACCTATGTAGCCAGAGTACTTCAGGTCTGTCCTTTTATCATAAGAAAGTCTGGACAACTAAGCAACTTGTGTAGTTCAAACTACAATAAATAAATGTTTCTTGCATAAATTCATTCCTGCTGAATTCTATATCTGTCTGATCCAAGCCGTTCATGCTAGATATTATATACATAAATATACAAACAGACAGTAAGCAAGCGAGAGAGCAAATGAATCCCATGCAGTGCATTCACAGTTACTGGTCTGCAGACCCAAGGCTGTCAGCTCTGACAACAATCAATATACTGTATCAGCCATAAATGAAATACTTTAAAGGTTAAAAGGCTTTTACAACAGGAAAAAGTATTGGAAAGTACAGGGGCCATATACAAATGAAGAGAGTTCAGGTCCCAAAAGTACTGCCTTAGTACAAAATATACAGGTATGGGACCTGTTATCTAGAAGCTCAGGACCTGGGGTTTTCTGGATAAGGGGTCTTTTTGTAATATGGATCTCCATATCTTAAGTCTACTAAAAAATAATTTACCATTCATTAAACCCAATAGGATTGTTCTGCCTCTTTCAGGGATATCTTATTTGGGATCAAGTACAAGGTATTTATTATATTATTACAGAGGAAAATTAAAATATTATAGAAGTCAATGGGAGCTATCTTTGGCAAATTTAAAGCATTTTTTTCAGTGCGAGTTTTTTTTCAACCCATTGGAAATGATAAATAGTGTACAAATTTGAGGTAGTGTTTCAAAATTATTTTCAATCAAATTTTTGTGTATTTAGATTTTTTAATAAATAAGTAAACATTTGAATGTTTTTTGAAAGAAACGAGAGTTTGTTTGATTTAGAAACAAACTCTAACATTACACAAATTTGAATTTTGATAAATAAGCCTATTTATTAAGGAAAGGAAAGGGAAAAGTGGAGAAAATTCTTCTTTTGTGGCAAAAAGTCACATGATTTCCCTACCCTTCCCTAATATACATATGTAAATTAGGATTCGGTTCGGCCAGGCACAAGGATTCGGCGGAATCCGAATCTTGCTGAAAAAGGCTGAATCCTGCTCTAATCCCAAACCAAATCCTGGATTCGGTGCATCCCTGGCTAAACCCAGTCCAAACAATGATATCTTCAAATTGGGATAGGGACATCTGCCATTGATTTATACATGACCTCGACAGGTTTGAGATGCTGGGTTTTTGGATTCTGGCTTTTTACAGGGTATAATAAATCTCGAAAAAATTTGTTTTTTTTCATTAAAAATTTGAGTTTTAGTAAATAACCTCCAAAGTGTTCCAGAGTACTTGTAGCATTATTTTCTGGGCAGAAAAAATTGGCTTTCAAAACCTCCAACAGCACCTTTAGCAAGAAATAGCTGTGCAAGGCAGGTTGTACAGGGGTAAAGGGGAAAACTATTAGGGATGCACCAAATCCACTATTTTGGATTCGCGAATCCTTCGCGAAAGATTTGGCCGAATCCCGAACCAAATCCAAATACAGGAGGTATGACAAAATGTCATGCAATTTCCCTCCGCGCCCCTAATTTGCATATGCAAATTCTGATTTGGATGAGGTGGAAGAAGGATTCAGCCGAATCCGAATCCTGCTGAAATAGGTCGAATCCTATATAAAACTATACCCCCAAACAAAAAACTTTACAAGACAATATCATTAGCATATCTCGGACCGAAATTCCGCTGGACACATATCATAATAGAAAACTTGAAAGCTGAAAGAGAGTCTTTATTCAATGAAGAGTCATATGTCTTTGTTTCAGAGGACAATGAAAAATCGGAACACTATGATCTCAGGTGCAGGGAGTGTAAGCTTGGAGGGATCTGTGCGAGGCTGGGGAATATGATCCTTCCATTTAGAGACAAGTACAATCAAGCATAATATCAGACAACGGGAGCAGGCTATATTGAGGCAATTTTTTTATTAGATAATCAACCTCTGTAATACCTGGCCCTGCAGCTATCCTTGAAGTCAGAGAGTTCTTTAAAGACACTTTAGGTTTCATTTAAAAGAAATATAACCAAGCAAGAAAAAGTAGGCAAAGCATAGTGGTTTTTGCACATTGCACTTCACCCCATATAACATTTGCTACTTGTTCACTAAAAATGAACTTTTAGCCATGATGTAGAACTTGATATTCTGAGACAATACATACTTCCTAACTGTCCAGTTTTTAGAGGGACAGTCCCTCTTTTAAAAGCTCAACCCACAGTCCCTCATTTGTCCTGGAAAGTTCTGTTTTTCTCTGCACCGAACAGCCAGAAAAAGAAACACATTTTCTAACTTAATTGGCTTTTGGCAGAGAGCCCAGAACAGCCACAGCAGAAGCTAAGATACTTTTGTAACCGTTTTGAGATAAGCAAATAAGTAATTATAACAATATAACATAACAGGTCCCTTGGGAGACGTTAGACTCACAGCTTAAAGGGCAATTCACCTTCACTAGCAAAACTGTAATACCTAAAAAAAAATATGCTCAAACTTTCATAACCTGCCAAATTTTGTTAAATGAACATGGTAATTAGGGGTGTGGTCACAAAAACGGGCGTGGCCAGTGGGTATGGCAACTTTTTTGGCCCTCTTTTTATTTCCAAAATGTTGGGAGGTATGATTTTACAATTTGTCTTCACTTTTTATTTTCTGTGTTTTTTCAATTATTTAGCTTTTTCTTCAGCAGATGTCCAGTTTAGAATATCAGAAGCTATCTGGTTGCTAGGGCTCAAATTACCCAAGCAACCAGGCAATAGTTTGAATGAGAAACTGGATAGGGGCTGAATAGAAAGGCACTGTAAGTAATGGAAAGTAGCAGTTCAATAAAATTGTAACCTCACAGAGCAATAGTGTTTGGTTGCTGGGGTCAGTGACCCCCTTTTAAAGCTTGAAAGAGTCGCAAAAAAAAGCAAACAATTGAAAACTATAAGAAATACAAAATGAAGACCAATTGAAAATATGGTAAGAATCAACCATTCTATAACATACTAAAAGTTGTAATGACTTTCCATGAACTTCCATGCACTACATATCCCTTTTCATGGTAGTTCAGTCACAAGATTTCTGCTTTTCTGGAGAAAAACAACACCAGCCTTTCATTGTTATCTTCCTATCCCATTTAATACATTTGTCCCAATTTTCTTGTCCAGACCACCAAAATACTGGCCACGTGACAGCATAATTCAGAGACTGAAGAGACTTTCCCTGCTTGTGCCCTGTGTGTGGTGTGTAAGTGTATTGTTGAAATGTCCTTTGCCAGTAAAGGACTTAATATTCCACTCACTTACTTGATAATAAAATGTGATCATATTATGGAGCGTAGAATAGCAAGGGTATCACAGGCAAAACAAACCTAATTATGGGCTCACAGAAACCGCTTTATGTTTTCCAGTTAATGACTGTAAATTGCAATTTGCTGTTTTTTTTAATATTTGCTTTTATCTGCAGCTATAAATTTTCCCCAAAATAATAAGAAAAATAATAACCTTAAACTCAAAGCATTACTGCAAAGAGAATTATAAAAATAAAATTAAGTAAACAGGTTTTTTTTCCCCCTTTGAAAACCAAAGTGTGAAAGCGCGGCAGATCGGTGTATTTGTTATGAGCTACAAGAACTGTCTTGGGTGTCAGCAGTTTTAGTATTATCACCTATTGCACCTGCTGCATTTTGTTTCAAGCAATAATCCATAGTAACCACAGTTTCCATAGCGAGAACTAATTTATATAATTATGGCATTCATGCTGCAAATAAAAATAGAACACACAGTAACATGCCATGTACAATATCAAATTAAACCTGCATTTCAATAAATATAAAATATCCTATGGATCAAGACAGATAGATAGATGATAGATAAATAGATCATAGTCAGATAGATAGATAATAGATAGATAGATAGATAGATAGATAGATAGATGAGAGAGAGAGAGAGAGAGAGAGAGAGAGAGAGAGAGAGAGAGAGAGAGAGAGAGAGAGAGATTATCAGCTATATTAAAATACTCACAGTTGTGAATTTTTTTTGATTTTGGAACTTTCCATTCTTCCTTCTTTGCTGTTTACTTTCTACTTTACTCTTTCTCTCTAGATAGATAGATAGATAGATAGATAGATAGATAGATAGATAGATAGATAGATAGATAGATGATTGATAGATAATAGATTAATATATATATAGATAATAGATTGATATAGATAGATAGATGATATATAGATAGATAGATAGATAGATAGATAGACAGACAGATAGATAGATAGATAGATAGATAGATAGATAGATAATAGATAGACAGACAGACAGACAGACAGACAGACAGACAGACAGATAGATAGATAGATAATAGATAGAAAGATCACAGTCACATAGATTGATAATAGAGAGAGAGAGAGAGAGAGAGAGAGAGAGAGAGAGAGAGAGAGAGAGAGAGAGAGAGAGAGAGAGAGAGAGAGAGAGAGAGAGAGAGAGAGATATTATCAGCTATATTAAAGTACTCACAGTTGTGAACTTTTTTTGATTTTGGAACTTTCCATTCTTCCTTCTTTGCTGTTTACTTTCTACTTTGCTCTTTCTCTCTAGATAGATAGATAGATAGATAGATAGATAGATAGATAGATAGATAGATAGATAGATAGATAGATAGATAGATAATAGATAGTATAAGTAGATGATTGATAGATAATAGATTAATATTTATATAGATAATAGATTGATATAGATAGATAGATAGATAGATAGATAGATAGATAGATAGATAGATAGATAGATAGATAGAGATATTATCAGCTATATTAATGTACTCACAACTGGAACTTTCCATTCTTCCTTCTTTGCTGTTTACTTTCTCTTTACAAGTTTTCTTATTGTCCCTTGTTTTGTCTCCTGCTTTCTCTCTATGTTTTGTTACTGCTTTCTACTTTTCTCCCTTGTACTTGTTTCATATTTCCACTCACCCATTTTTTCTCTGGTGCCCCATCTATGTGCCTTCTGGGCTCCAGTATATCTCTCTCTATCTGTTGCTTTGTCCAGCCTTCTATCCCCTATGTCTGCTGGGGACAGCTTGGAAATGCTTGTCAGTATGTACCTATTGGTATGTATAATAAGTCCCGGAACAGTGCTGACTGCATTGGAATTTAACAATATCACAATAATGGCATAACCTTTAGATTAGTCTGCTTATTTCTGCTGTAAAGCAGTTTTGAAATGATCAGAATGTGTATAATTAACATGCTTATACAAGATCACATGGGTTGAGAATTCATGTCATTAGTAAATAGCAGCCAGCCGCACAGAATGACAATCAGCTTGCTCTCTATAACTCACTGGCTGTGGCTCGATATAGCATCTGCACTTCATTTGAGAGAATTTCACCCCTGGGCTGTTGTGTTGTTAAGCTGGGAGATGGATGGCAGATATGTTTGCTTGTTATGCACACCCCTCTGCAGTATCTGTAAGGGAACAACAATAAAATAAATGCATTATGACTTTGTAGGAGACTTGTTTGGGATTTTGTATGTCATTATTTTTGGACAAGCAGAAACACTTTCAGCAGCTCGCCAACATGGAAGAGTTTTTGTACAGAAAAAAACGTGCCTGCTATTCAGATTTAGATGCATTGAGATTGAGCTGATTTTGTGTGGCTTAGCATTGAAACTGGAAAGGAGCAACTTCTGGGATCCAAAGATTAAAAGACATTGACTTAGGGCAAAGGTTTATAGAACTAAAGCCTAAAAAGACATGGGTAGAAATGCTGTACATGTATGGATTCTGTTATCTGGAAACCTGTTATACAGAAAGCTTCATATTATGGGAAGTCCCTCTCCCATTGACTCCATTTTGGTAAAAATTCACAATTTTAAAAACATTTCCTTTTTTAAAAAATTTCCTTTTTCTCTATAATAATAAAACACTACCTTGTTCTTGATCCAAACTAAGATATAACTCATCCTTAAGCTCCCCATAAACGCGACGATTCTTCTTGCCGAATGACGGATTTTAGCGAAGTATGTCCAATCCTTCGAAATTATCGTGCGGTCAAACTATCGAACATCTTACGATTTTTCGGCCGACATCTGTCAGGAAATTGATCGGCCAGGTCAGTCAGGTTTTAGTTGATGGTAAATTCGTACGATTGTACGATCGTTCCGAGAAAGTCGTGGTCTCACGATGAGGATCGGATCTTTTAAAAATCTCAACATCTATGGCCAACTTTAGTCAAGACCAAATGGAAAGACCACTTATCTGGAAAACCCTGGGTCTCAAGCATTCAGGATAACTGGTCCAATACCTGTATTTTATATACTGAACTTATTGTACTAGCCCAAAAGTTCAGAAGCCCTGTAACATTAATGATCAATGCTTTTAAAGTTGGCCACAGGAAATTCCCATTTCCAGTCTTGTTAGGCCATCGTTTGAGTATCTGTATTTTTGCGCTGCAAAATATTTTAGCGTTATATAAATACATGTTAATAATAATAATTAAAATATTACAAACATTGTAGACCTGGGGCCCCATATATTAAAATTCAGGTCAAGGTTTTTAGGGGGAAAACTCACATTTTTACTGGGAAAAAAACTAGAATTTTTAGATATTTATCATACCCCAAAGCTGCTAAAAATCTGAATCAGAAAATACTCCATCTTAAACTGGTCAAGCTCATGAATCTATGGCAGATGTCACTGAAGTTGTTTCAGGCGCTGGATAATCAGGAAAATTTAGGGATTTCAGTTGATAATCTGAAAAATTTAGGGTTTTCGTTTGATAATCCGAAAGAAGTTTCAATCGTACAATACGAATTAAGATTTTGTTGTGACATTTTGTCGCTCTGATTTTTTAAGAAAGATTATTGATAAAGGAGTTCAAATTGTGGAAGGGAGTTTCCATAAAAAATGTGATTATTTTGAGTTTTAGTAAATCAGCCCCTTGGTGTATTAGGTGCACCAAATTCATAAAGATGGAGAAGACATTATTAGTGTCAGCAATATACCATTTATACAAGTGGTAAAATAGGTGTTGTTGCCCATTAATTTCACAGGCAAAATGGATGTACAGTTCCAGTTGATGCTTCAATGCACTTTGCTTTCTCTGTACTGAAAATGTTACTAAGGAGAGTTTGTGATCAAGGGGCTGAGGAAAAAATCATTTTCTGCTTTGTCCTGAAACTGGTTCAACATTCGAGGAAACGCTTGAACATTCTGGCCGCATTATAACCTCCTTCAATTCCCTTGCTGCTCATGTACCTACAGTAGGAGACAGCAGACTGGGCATAGTTTGACAGAGAAAGCAGTCATGGTAAAAAGCAAAATAAGTTCAAGTGAAAGAATTGTGGTGACAAGGGATATAGGTAGAACAATGCACAAAGCTGTGTGCATTAATATTAAAACACAAACAATAGCATTAAAATGCCACTTAAACCTCCAAATTATTTAGCAATTTATCCAATTATAAAATATCCAAAATAAATTTTATAGTAATGCACATTAAAATAAATATACTAATAATTTTGCTCTATCCAGGTGACTGAAGAGAATAGGTGGCCATTATTCATTGCACACATCCAAGAAGCGAATTGGGGGGGGGGACAAAGACCCTGTCCAGTTTTATTAAACCAATCAAATTTTAGAATTCAAGTAACTCTGAAAAAGGAAAGCAAACGTGGTTGGTTGCTACAGGTTACTTGTACTTGACAAGTAATGCCTGTTTTATTACATCCCTGAAATCATTGATCATTAAGGATTTGGGTGTGTCCAAAGTAGGGATGCACCGAATCCACTATTTTGGATTCGGCCGAACCCCCGAATCCTTTGTGAAAGATTCGGCCGAATACCGAACCGAAATCCGAACCCTAATTTGCATATGCAAACTAGGATTAGGATTCGGTTCGGCTGGGCAGAAGGAATCGGCCGAATCCGAATCCTGCTGAAAAAGGCCGAATCCTGCCCGAATCCCGAACCGAAACCTGGATTCGGTGCATCCCTAGTGCAAAGTCAGTGACTCAGGTGAGTGTAAAAGAAAATCATGATGATTTGACCAGATTTAGAGGTGTTTGAACTTGAAAATAGTTTTTTTATAAATTTTCCTGCAATAAGAGTTGTTTTAATAAATGGGTAAAAGGTTCATTTACCCAGGAAAGGGCAAGACTTCATTTGGTATAACGTTTGGCAGAAACATCTTGCACAAATGCAATGGCTCAGATCTAGGTCCAAATCCAGGCATGTTTCTCCTCTGCCTGCCAGAATGAGACCTGCACTGGTTTCACTACTTGGACTAAGACCTGCTTCCCGCAACCCACACGCAATTAGCATTTTTTCCACATGGGCCTGTATGTATGTATATTTTCTCTGAGTTATTGGTATTGCCGCTTTTAATTCTTCCATGACCTTGTCTTTCTTCTTGCATAGATGCACTCTTTACGTCTACTGAGTCAGAACCAGCCGTCTCAGATCTTTCAGAGCATGAGTGACAACTTCCGACCAGTTCAGCCACTTTTCCACCGAGGCCTGAGAGGGAATCTTGACTTTCGAAAACCAGGCCGGAAATGCAAAGGAGCCAACTATAAACTTCACAGTAGGAATAATATATTTTGTTTTTGTCTCCGGGCAGAATGGGGTATAGCAAAGCAATATCTAATGTTGCAATACTATCATTTGTTGATCTTATTTTATAAATGCTGATTACTCTAAAATGATCTTAGTGAGCCCTCCTACAAAAGAGAAATGTAAATACAGGACTTGAACTAAACATACTTTTCCTATCTTCTTTTTTTTTTCAGTTGATAGGCCTACGTCTTCCAATGCAAACTAAAACAAATCCAGCCATCACCTCTGTCCAACCTACAAAAACCTAAACAAGCTTTGTGGAGTGAATGGAAACTGAGCGACTGGGTTACTTGAACTGTAAGCTCATCTTTTCAATAGGAACTTTTTACAAATTTTGCAAACGATTTGGAGAAAAATAGACATTCCTTTCACTTTAAATAAAAAGTGGGGTCAATATATTGTGTATTATTCATAAAGAGCCAACTTTTAAAATATTATAGCCATGTTGGAAATTTTAATCTCCGTTTTATACAAAGGCTTTTCATTTCATCCACCGAAAAAAGCCAATGAGCAGAGAAGTCAGAACACAGCCCAGATCCCATTCATTGATGAGTTTGAGGATGCTGGGATTTGTACCCCAGATAACTGACATCTCTGCCTTTAAAAGCCAGCCTGGACTCTAAATACAACAGGACACTGCCTTTTCCGTTAAAAGACAAACAGAATTAAGTCTACAAAGTAATAAAGGTCTGTTGGAATTTGTACAGTTTTATTCTGCTTTGATCAGTAATAATATAAGTATGAGATGCAAATGTGGTAATCAATACTGGCCATCTCAGTTCACCAATAACAGCACTCCATATTGCTTCAGCCTATGGCTATCCGATCTCATCCTTTTCCACTCCATTCCATTGGCTTTTATGATGGTTTATGGCTTTCAGCAGTAACATTGGAGCTTTATCTTGTCTATGTTGTCACTTAATAGGACAATAACTCCTAGTCCTATCTACTGCTTGCCACAATTTGAGAGTGAGTTTTGTAACAGTTATTTCAACCCTCAATACGGTGTATTTTATATGACTTTTTTCCTCTACTTTTACATATTGACTTGGAGTGGGCTCAGCTTAAAGCCAGATATGATGAAAACAGTCATTTTCACTCCTAGATATACCTGAAAACCCAGCATAAAGGTCAGTTATAATAAGATTTGGGGTGACTATATATCTGCTGCTCTAGATAATTTTGGAACTGTGGCTGAATGGCTGATACAATATCTGTACTCATTTCATGAGCTAAGTGGGTCCCTGACTAAAGGTTGGAACTTCAAGGCGGAACTTGAACTGAACTGGTTTACAAGAATTTAAAAAAACATACTTTAACAGATTAACAACATGACAGCAAATGTGATTTGTTGTGACCAGTTACTAGACCATGGCAAGTCTTGCCTACTTTATTACATCCCTCAAATCAATTATGGCTCTGTGCAAAATCAGTGGTTCGATGGCTCAGGCCATTTCAGAGGAGTGACTGGAATCATAATGTTTTGGCAGATATATTTTTGTATTATTATTTTTATATTAATTTGTCTAAATGGCCACACCTGGAAGCAAAAAAGTTTATTGATAGCATTGATAGCGGCAAATGGAGGAAAGTAGCAAATAAAAGTGCAGTGTTGAGCTTATATATTTAATATATTACCCAGTCTCATTGCTGCCCAGATGAATGCTTAAGGGCCCAATGTGACTGTCCAAGGAATTTTTATGGCACCCAAGAACGTCTAATAGTTCCACAGACTTTCTGGTATGACACCATCAGTTTAAAGGGGTGGTTCACCTTTAAGTTAACTTTAAGTATGTTATAGAATGGTTAATTCTAAGCAACCTTTCAATTGTTTTCCATTATTTATTTTTCATAGTTTTTTTAATTATTCGCCTTCTTCTTCTGACTCTTTCCAGCTTTCAAATGTGGGTCATTGACTCCATCTAAAAAACAAATGCTCTGTAATGCTATAAATGTATTGTTATTGCTTGTTTTTTTTTACTTGTCTTTATGCTCGGGCCCTCTTCTATTCAAATCCCAGTCTCTTATTCAAATCAATGTATGGTTGCTAGGGTAATTTGGACCCTAGCAATCCAATAGCTGAAATTGCAAACTGCTGGATAAAAAGATGAATAACTCAAAAACTACAAATAATAAAAACAATTGCAAATTGTCTCAGAATATACTGTAACTCTATACATACATGCTAAAAGTTCACGCAAATCATTTCAATACAGCTCAGTACAAACATTTGGTAAACAGGAGATGTTGGCCCACTACAGGAGGCATACTGGTTGAATTTCAAATCTTTAAGAGCTTGGGTCAAATTTTTTTCTGCAGCCTGATATGAATTTACATATAAGCCATGAGTGTAAGCAGAACTCAGGGTGCTGTCAAACCAAAAATTTGAATCTTCAGAAGCTGGTAGCACCTTCCACCTATGCCAAATAATTCTAAATGTTGGTGGTGAGGACCATAAAAGAGCAGTCTGCATCATGCAAGTGCACTCTCACACAGTATATAAAACAATATATGCCCGTATGCGGGATTAGTTAGCCTCTTAGGGAATTTCAGTGTTTTTTATGTATATCGTTGACTGTAATCTACACTTGGCAATGCCCTATCTTGAACCAGGGAACATGGATACCACATTAGAATGACTACAACAGATAGGCCTGTAACTAATCAGGTCTGCGCAATACAGGGATAGTTTTCTGTAATACTCCTTTTTTAAATGTCATTCGTTGCTCAAGGCAGAGTTCTTCGTACCTTGATGTTTGTGTGCACTATTAGAGGGCATACAAGGAAACAGCAGTAGGTTCATATATCTACTGTAGGTTTGAGTTGAGTACATTTCTGCATGAGATGTGTGTGCCCTGCTGAGGGTAAAATATAGCTGATCGTATCTGTATTCCAGCAGTTCTATTATTCTTCATATAATGTGGCAGGTACGTATCCATTTTTATCATACTTGATCTCTGAGCCTTGGGCACATGGGATGATAAGATGTCACTCTCTCAGAATGCCGCAGGCACAGATAATTCCCTGGCTGCCCGAGGGTACCATTTCTTTGGCATACTGCACTGAAATCTCAGGACACCTTTGAAGTCTACATGTTTCTAGAACACTTGTTATCCAGCTATGCTTAGCAGTTAAAGGGAAAGGGGTCTCTGTTTTTAATCATGACTTATATTTTAATATCCCTTCAAATACATTACAAAAATATGTCTGAATAGCTTCCACTAAACATTTTTTTTTATTTTATTTTTTTTTTGCATTGGATCCATGATAAAAAAAATGGATAGATTGTTGTTTTCATCAGCTGTGGTACTCATTTTGGTCATAAACAGGTAGTGGTGTTGTTGCATTCCACTGGGAATCCACTATATACACATGAACTATATACTCATACTTGACTGTTTAAGCGAGCCTAATAGAGCATATGTATATAGGCCAATAATCCACTATTACATATGTTTGGGGGGCTGATTAATTTAAAACAATGAAGTCATAGAGGGCTGTGGAGTTCATGGGCATACTGTGGCCCATAAAATCTCTCGGAGGCTCACTTTCTACAGACCTTTTTAACTTAAAATGCTTGAAACGAAGGCGTAATGTAAGACGGCACTAAAGATTCCCCCAGTTCCGTAACCTATAGCAGGAGAATACAATTTACAGCTCTACTGTTTAAAACAAAAATCTTATTGGTCACTATGGAAAATTTGCACCTGTGTAATGTACCAATGAACAGACAGATATTAGCTGCCTCAGTTAATCAAGTCAACAACTACAAGCCCAAACATGAGCCTAAAATAACTTTTCAATTAATACGCGATTTTGTTTCATACACGTATTTATCCGTTGGGGAGGGAAAATCCCTTTGGCTGAGGACTATACAAGTTGATGACTCTTCATTAACCATTATTGATCTGTCTGTTGGTCCTTTTTTATCAACCTGATTTGGCCCAACCTTTGGTTCAGTCTCTTACAAATATTGATCAGTTGGGGAGGAAAAATCTCTTTGGCTGGGGACTATTCAGCTGATGACTCTTCGTGAGCCCCTGTCGATCTTTCTGTTGGTCCTAGGAACCATTCCAATCAACTTGATTTAGTCCAACACTTGTGTTTTAAAATGGACAAGGACTGCTTGTTTGATGACCTGTATGATAAGGCAGATCTGTTTTTGGATAACGTCTGATGTAAAGGGAGAATGTTTGACAAAAGAGTTTTGTACAATGCTTTGAGTAGTTATAGATATATGTAAAATGTGTGAAAGAAATCACTACAGTTCACTTGATAAGTGAATTTAAGTATGTTCAGTGCAGCTGACCTGATAGATATATCATGGCGCCAAGCATGGAACTTGCCCAGACTGATGGATTGACTAGGGTTAATGAAAGTACTGGAGTTTTCCAGATCAATGAATGATTTCACATCACAGCCCTGTCTGTTGCAGTATAAACCACAAGCCATTGGGGAATCTCTACTCAGGCTGCATGCCTTGCATTGGGTTATTGATCGATTTGTTAGAATAAATGTCTGATGGACAATAGTGGTGGGAGTTTCAGCCCCCAAAGCCTGTGGTTTTTGCAATATTAATAGAAATAGAAAACATTTATGTCACAGGGTGTTCATTTGATCGTTTTTCATATCATATTCTCTTTCTTTGATTCACGCATAGAGATAATGAAAGAGAACAGCTTGCTTGTTGGACAATTCTGGAAAATGATCTCTCAGGCCAGGTTGGTCAAGTACAAACAACATTCCCGATTGCAGCAACAATCTTTATCATGCCTAGGCTATTGGAGGGAACCAATATTTTGGTGTATTATATTTGTTAACAGGGTTTTAAAGTAATCCACAAGGATTACCCAACTTTACTTTTTGGAACAATAATGCAAAAGTTAAAATGGAAACTCAAGCCCTTCAAAACTGAACTTGTGTCTGTGTGTCAGTCAATGAAAATAAAAGCTCCTGAACTCCCCTTTTTCTGCTCTTGGTTGCCAAATCAATTTAGAGGCTTTGCTCACCTGTAGTTCTTAAACCTGTCCAGTTCCCTTTGTTGGTAGAGCAAGGGTAGAGCAGCATCCATTGTGTGGACAACAAAAGCACATGTAAGACTTAACTGACATAGAAGAAACTTGGTTGCTTAGGGGTTGCTGGGAAGGCAATTTGGGACACAGATGAAAAACATTAAGAATACAGAATAGGGATTCTTCTCCATAACAATAAAGTTTTTATATTCCAGATTATATTTAAGGGAATTTGCATTTATATGAACCATTTTCATTATTTATATCTGTTCTTATTACAAATGTTATCTCAAGGGAGGATAACTGAGTACGAGAGTTACTTTCTCCTTATCCCTCAAAATGTATTTTCCTAAGCCAGGTTACATAGTTAAATTACATTGTTAAATTGGGTTAAAAAAAAGCCAAAGTCCATCAAGTTCAACCCCTCCTAATGAATCCCAGTGCACATACCTACATATGCCCACTGAAACTATATATATTGCTATCTGTATTCATTGTAGATCTTAGTATCACTTTAACCTTGGATATTATGCTTGTCCAAGAAATTAACCAAGCCCCTCCCTTAACAGAATCAGCCATCACAACATCACCTGGCAGTGCATTGCACAACCTTACTGTCCTCACGGTGAAGAACCACCTACACTTCTTCAAATGAAAGTTCCTTTCCTCTAGTTTAAAGGGATGGCCTCTGGTCCAATGATCCATTTTAAGGAAAAATAGATCTCACCCATCCTCCTTGCCTAGTTTAAACACTCCTCCAACCAGCCATTCTTTCCCCTAGCACAGCAGACCCCCTTCCATTGAGCTGCAATCCATCACGACTATATTGTACCCCAAGGATAAATCAGCCCAGTGCTCTAGGAGCCCAAACCCTTCCTTCCTACACCAAGACTTTAGCCACAAACTCCCTAATCTTCTGCTGTCTTCCTAAACTTGCACGTGGCACAGGCAAAATTTCCAAAAAATTACATTGGAAGAGCATATATCCCTAAACTCATTCTTTAAAGTCCTCCATCTATCATTTATTTTGTCATTGATACCAATATGTACTAAGACAACTGCGTCATGCCCAGCCCCACCCAATAATTTGTCTACCCAATCAACCACATGCCGAACCCTAATACCAGGAAAACAGCAAACAGTTTGGTTGTAAATCCAGATGACAAATTACCCTATCCACTTTCCTAATAATTGAATCCCCCATAACCACAATCTGTTTTGGCCTAGCTCTGCTCCCACTACTAGAGCAACTGGTTTTCCGGCTGTTAGAGAGATCAGTCCCATCTAGAAATGCCAATCCAGAGTTCACACTCCCATCTTCTTCCCACAATCTGGCGAATCTGTTGGATGTATAAATCCTGGAGCAGCCTCCCTTTTCCGTTTGCCCACATTAGATTTTCTAACTGCAACCCAGCTAACTGCCTCATCATCCTGCTGCTGTTCTGTTTCCCCCAAACTATCTGACCCTACTACGTGCTGCTCAGTGAGCAAGAGACCCCTCTCAAGATTGTCAATTGACCTCAGTGTTGCAATTTGTTGCTCTACTGCTCTAACACGAGCCACTAAAGTGCCAATTTGCTCACAATCGCTACAGAGGTAAGCAGTTTGGAACTCTTGCTCCAATACATATGGCAGACTGCGCACTGGGACAGACCTTTAATCTTGCTAGCACTCATAATTCCAGTTACAGATCAACAAATAGGAATATATAACAAACTTTTTACCTTGTTTGAGCAGGCTCACTGGAGTCCCAGGGGTTCTTTTTATACAGTCTGTTCCCACCCACCTCAAACTGAGGGACTGCAAAGTAAAGCAGCTGCTGGTAAACTTGCTGTAAACACAAAAGCACACCCAACTTTTCTATTTTGCTCCTAAGACTGCAAAAGCTATTAAAATTTAAACCAAAGTAGTTAACTATTCAAAACTTTATCCAAAATAAGAATTAATTATAAATACTTTTTGTTGATTTGATTGCTCAAACACCAGTCAAAAGCCTGTTAGTAATCAGTATTTTATTTATAAGTTGCTGTTGATTACCTTGTCACATTGGCTTCAATTCCACAAGTAGACAGAATATTTATTGTGTTAAAATGCACAATTCTTTACTGCATGAGATAATTCACCCAAATTCTGCACCTTGGAGTTCAGTTGCCCTACAGCTTTGAAGCCTACGGCTGCATATTTCTTGTGCACTGATCATTCCTTGTTTCAATTCTTATGTTTTGAGCAAATGCAATTTAGGAATATGTTACCTTTACTCTTGCACCTTTTCAATGTCTGCAGGAACTATAAATAACCATGGAGTGTACAAAACGTATTGATTGGTGCACAGTGTTTCTAGAAATGACAAAAGGATTAGGGAAAAAGTAACAGGTATAAATTATTTATAAGGCAAATAGTCTATTCCTTAGGTGTTTGCAAGCAGTGGAAAAACCCAGTGACATGATTATACTGCAATATTCTTTGCACATAGCAGACCATGGACTGTACTAATGAGACCATGCAATTATTTTAGAACAGATCATCCCTGTTTTTGCAGTCCATAAAAATATAAGTATTAGACATACAGCTAAGTCTAAGATCTGAGTATTTTACAAATTCTGTATTAAAGCAGTAGAGCTCGTCTTAAAGGAAAAGCAGTTGTCTTTTTCTTGGTGCTGCTTTAACAATTCTGTTGAGGTAAAAACAAGTCCAAAGTGTAATTCATTTATGATAAAGGAAACTTTAAGCTAAAATGCTTTTTTTAATCTATGAAAAAGACAATTTATATAAAAAGGCATTCGCATTTCCCTAGTCATAAATAATGATATTTGATTATATAATGATATTTTATCTTCTCATAATCCAGCTATTCCTATTGGAAAGATAGCCATGCCCCAAGGCTGTTTGGACCACATATACAGCTTCATACAACCATTTCAAGAATTTATACTCTGAAGTCAATAACTAAGAATTTATTGGCCAAAATGTCAAATTTGGTTGACGATAACCCACTGGCAAATATACATGTGAGCAGCCTTTTGTAAAATGAGGCCATATCTCAGTAGTGATCCAAAGAGATGAAGAAGATATGATATTGGTAAACACTTTATAAATTATTATAAGAAACAAATGAATCCATCAGTAGGTCAGTTGAAAGGATAGACTTATAATTGACCAGTGTGTAGGCTGCTTAAGGGCTATGGAACATATTGGCATATATATAGGTATGACATATCTATATCTATCTATATATCTATATATCTATCTATATATATATATATATATATATATATATATATATATATATATATAGATATATATAGATATATATAGATATATTTAGATATATACCTGTAAATGGTACAGAAATCCTTTGAAATAGGTACAACTCACATTTAAGCTATATTTAATGGACTATGGATGCTTCATATGTCATTTAAGAGTAAACTAAATATGTTAAGTTGGCAGTGCACAAATACTAGACTGTCAGTGCTAAGTGGGTTGATATAAGCTGCCCAATTGGTCCCTCTAGAACAGTGGTCCCCAACCAGAGGCTCATGAGCAACATGTTGCTCTCTGACCCCTTGGATGTTGCTCCCAGTGGCCTCAAAGCAGGTGCTTATTTTTGAATTCCAGGCTTGGAGGCAAGTTTTGGTTGCAAAAAAAAACAGGTGTGCTGCCAAACAGAACCTCCTGTAGTCTGTTAGTCCATATAGGGACTACCAAATGGCCAATCACAGCACTTATTATGCACCATCCAGGAACATTTTTTCATGCTTATGTTGCCCAACTCTTTTTACATCCAATCGAATTTTGGCCTATTCGATGGTCCAAGAACCCAAAAATAAGAAGTTTTTGAATTCGAAAATTCACTTCGACCCTTAGTAAATGTGCCCCCATGAGTTACACTCCACTGACTACTATGGCATGCACTGCAAGCCCATGGCTCTAAAATATCCCCTAAGAAATACTTAGGGGCATTGAGCTACTAATGCTTCTAACCATTGCCGTGCAAACTGCAGAGCTGTCCGGTGTTTTATAGCTGCAACTAACTACATCCCATCAAACTACCCCCATGATAAGCCCTCGAGACAATTCTCTTGAATTTGTTATGTTTATATATGTTAATCTACTGGAACTTTCATAATAAAAAAGGAAAGAAGAAGAACATATTGTGCAATATGCTGTATCCAGCTTTACAATTACTTGCTGTGTCTTAATGTTCTTTTTGGTAGGCAGTAAGAAAGTAACATAATTCTATTTGTCACCATTTCATATTTGTTGTGATGACTGCTGAATGCTCTTGGGAGACATATGAATATTATTAAATACTTTATGTGATGATTCTATTCCTATAGCTGAAGTATGTCGCTGCCGACAGATGCAGAAATCTGATTGGTACCATATTTTAGTGATGTCCAGGCCTGGAATTATTCAACCTACACTTGCTCCTAATCGCTCCCTTCTCAACCTAGATACAACATTGACTGCCACATCTGATAATGCCAAAGAGGGGCAGGCGTAAAGCCTTGTCATAAATAGACTCCCTCAATAAAACAAGTGCAACTGGGTTTTCTAATTGAGCCAACCCCATCTCAGTGCCATCACTAAGAGGCGATAACAATGAGAAAAGTTCATCTAAAGCAAGTCAGTTGGTGGCAACTGCAGAAATATTTGGCCTTTAAAGGGTAGTTATCACTATGGATCAGTGAATATGGACTGAAGGCATGTGTTTAAGGAAATATTGCTATGATGGATGTATATTTTGCATGTCACTGTCATGCCAATTTTATATTGAAAATAAAAGTTTATTGTTTATACTTCACAGGCATTAGAAATACTTGTACTTTGTTCATTTTTTTTTTTTTTTGGTTGGAAAAAGCTCATTTTCATGAATAAAACATACATTTTGGAACAGTAAGAAAAGCAGAATACTTAGAGCATTCACTATATGACCAAAGTAACCAGAGCACTTCTGATTATTTAAAGTGTCATGTTTTATATCACACCTCTCATTGCCAACATATGCCACTACTTCAGATAATATACATTCTTGACAATGCCCACATTGTGGCAACAGGTTGGCCGTTTACTGATTCGGTGGACAAAATGGAGTCCATACAAAATGAGTTTGCTGAAATGCTGGTGGAGGAACTTTTTCGGCCTGCACAAAATCCCTCAAACAATGTAGGTCTCTATAAAAATATATTGCATAAAGCAGCTCATTTGTAAAACGCTGCTTCATGTAAATAAACAATTTTCATAATAATATACTTTTTTAGTAGTATGTGCCATTGGGTAATCATAAATAGAAAACTGCCATTTTAAAAAATGAGGGCAGTCCCCTGGGATCATATTATTCACTGTGCACACAAACATACCAAAAGAACTATCCTTGTTAGGTCACATGAGCCAATTAACAGACAGAGTTTTGTCTTTTGCTTCCACACTTCTTCCTGTTACAGTTAGAGTTGTAGTATTTCTGGTCAGGTGATCTCTGAGGCAGCACACAGACATCACAAAATGGTGGTTTGAGGCAAGAGATGTAAAAGGGCAATATTTACTTAAATATATATACCAGTTTGATAAGAGTCTTTAATATGCCACTTAATTTAATATAAACTATCTGTTGCTCAAGTATTCATTTTTGGGGTATAGTTTTCCTTTAATTCAAAGGAAACCTTGTCAGATGAATAGTAATGCAGATGAGGCGAGGCCTGATCCCCCAACATCAGGCCCAATGGAAGCAAATTCCACCAATAATGTTCCAACATCTAGTGGAAAAGCAAATGGAGAACCAACATCATATTAATACCCTTGATTTTGGAATGAGATATTAGAAAGGTGTCTAAATATGTTTTGTTGCATTAATGTATCCAGTGTATTTTTCAGTGTGGCTTATTTTCTTTCCCTACAGGATATTTATATTATACACATGTATTAAATTTCTCTAGAACAGTTGCTCGCCAACCCATTGGATGCAGGGGCGATTCTGGCCCCTCCGCTGCCTGAGGCAGCAGCAGTTGCTGCTGCCCCCCCTCCCCCGGAAATTCACTCTTAAAGTACCAGGAGCAGCATTTTTGCTGCCCCTGGTACCTAGTGGGGCGCTGCCACCTGAGGCGACAGCCTCAACTCGCATCATTGGTGGAGCACCCTGATTGAATGTTGCCCCCAGTGGCCTCAAAGCAGTTGTTGATTTTTGAATTGCAGGCTTAGAGGCAAGATCTGACTTCAGTGCAACCTAATAGAAACAGAACAGAAGTTGCGGAGCATATCAGAAGCTGAACCATAAAATCTTCATTTATTGTAAATGGTTAAAAACATAAATATCATAGCAGTGACATGTACCCCTACGCTTGACGCGTTTTGTGGCGTCTCACCACTTCCTCAGAAGCACTTCCTCCGCAACTTCTGTTCTGTTTCTATGTGATATTGGCCCAGACCAGGGGCACTCTGCGTGCAAGCACACAGGTTTGCTGAATTACAGGTGAGCAGGTGAGCGAGGAGAAGTGCTCTTTCTACATTCAGTGCAACCTAAAGAAAGAGTCATATAGATGAATAGTCAATAGATCTTCAAAAAAAACACATTTAAAAGATTGAATTCACTAATTGTCCCCTTACAATAAATCTGCCTTGTTTAGCTATAATGTGCTCCAATATGATAGAATATTGTATCCTCTGCTACATCAGCTCCTTGACAAACACCATTATCCCCTTCCACTTAATTGCGTGCTAATGGACAAACCAAGTTATAAAAAGTTCAAAGCTCTTTATTATACATAGACCTGTGTTATCTGACATATTGGCTCATCACAAAAGCCACTCTTCCTCTATTTCTGAAACATTCTGACCACAACTTTCTTGGAACCTGGATGAGGAGGTCCTCAGAATTCCATTGGTACCCTATTATATCACCACTCCTATCATATCAACACTCCAATTATATCACCACTCCACTTTAATATAAGATGATAGATATATATATAAAGATCTACCGCCCCTGTGCAGAGGTTATCAGAGGATTTCAGCTACAAAAATGTCTTCTCAACCAAAAAAAGAAAGGGAGAAATGAAGAGTGAAATATGAATCCATAATTGTTACCTTCTATGACCTCTACTAACATTCACCAAGTTCAAGTGTGTCCGATCCTTCACTTCACCTGGTCTATACGAAGGATGGTGGAAGGAGGGCTGGGTAGGAGATGCTGTGTGTGCTGGGTCACTCCAAATATTATTTTTTGCAGGGGGGACCCCCCGCAGCGTTGTTATGCTACTCTCTGCAATGTTAAGAAAGTTAAGGTTCTGCATTATTTTTCCATACAATTTCACTGAAATTCTGCACTAGAATCCACAATAAGTCTCGATCAATTTTATAGAAATCAAGCAATTGTATTGTACATTCCTGGTTTGATGGTTTCCATTATTCTAAACACTGGTTCACAAGAAACATTTGGATTAAATACTTCATTTTACAGTCTTATTCTGTCACTTTTCAGTCTGAAAATCACACTTCCAAAGGAAGACTGAGACTTTAATATTATACTTTAATACAGACTTTAATATTAGACTTTAATACAGACGTTTCCTTATGTTGCAGTCAAGTACTATATTGTCCTTAGGGTAAAGGGAGCACACACCAGTCTTTTTTTCCCAACTGTCAATCAAAATCTGAGTCCTGCATCAAAAGAATACTGATTACTGAGTTATTTGATTATTTCTATAATGGATCATATTTAGAAAGTTATTTACTTCCATGAGATAAAGCTTATATTAAATGTAAGATCATGTGATCACCACCTTTAAAGTTATTTGTTAAAGTCTCATATGAAGGTGAACTTACAGTGTCATACCTCAATGTGTGCTTGGTTTGTAACCCTATTTAAAAATGTATCCCATGCTTATTTACAGGATAAAAATACAGGGGGTTTTCCAGATAAAGTGTCTTTCTGTAATTTGGATCTCCATAATCTACTATAACTCTATTAAAGTAATTTAAACATCAAACAAACCCAATAGGCTGGTTTTGCTTCCAATAAGGATTAATTATATCTTAGTTGGGATCAAGTACAAGATACTGTTTTATTATTACAGAGAAAAAGGAAATCATTTTTAAAAAGTTTAATTAATTGATTAAAATTGAGTCTGTGGGAGATGGACGTCCCGTAATTTGGAACTTTCTGGATAACAGGTTTCTGGATAACGGATTCCATGCCTGTACATCATTTGTACATTCTATATAATGAGCTATGTTTTACATTATGCTAATAATTGGCCATCTGGCTCTTTTTCTGTTGATCATGTGTTAGCACTAATGAATGTACATGGCATTTTGCAACATAAATACAGTGGAATCGTATTCATTAGATTCCATATCAGTAAAAGATAATTTAAAATAAAATTTCATGCAGTGAATCTATATTCATAATATATATATATATATATATATATATATATATATATATATATATATATATATGCCACCATTCTTATCTATGCCCTGAAACACCAACTGGGGGAGGGGTATCACCGCTATTACAAGTAGTAAAATATCTGCCTAGTAGCACTACTTGGTTTCTTTTACCACTTCATAAATCAGACGCCTTAACGCTCCACATTTAAAACTTGACTGCTAATGTAAGTGAGGGATCCATTATCCAGAAACCCTGTTATCCAGAAAACACTGAATAGCAGGAAGGCCATCTTCCTTAGACTCTATTTTAATCAAGTAATTGATATGTTTAAATATGATTTCCTTTTCCTCTGTAATAATGAAACCATATATTCATATAATGAATCCTTATTAGAGGCAAAACCATGCTATTGGGTTTATTTAATGTTTAAACGATTTTTGTAGTAGATGTAATGTATGGTGATCCAAATTACAGAAATATCCTTTCTCTGGGAAAACCCCAGGTCTCAAACATTCTGGATAACAGGTCCCATACCTGTACTATAGTCAGATGGATGTATGTTCTGGGCTTTGGCAGATATCTGTGACTCAGATCCAGGAGAATATCTGAGCAATTACTTATTAATGACTAAGATTCATCACTGCCACTAATGTCTCGGTTATAGGTTCCCCACCTATTGATCCTTACACTTTAGCTGATGGGATCCACTGATTGGAAATTTCCAAAGCCATGGAATAAGGCCACACATTTCACATACAATAATTATAAGTTTGGTGGAGAATTTAAAGGGAGACAAGTCTGATCCCAACTACAGGTATGGGACTGGTTATCAAAAATGCTCTGGACCTGGGGTTGTCCAGATAACGGATCTGTCCATCATTTGGTTCTTCATACCTTAAAGGAGAACTAAACCCACCCCAAGGAGAGTCCTCATCTAATAGCCCCCATCCCGTTTCCTCCCCACGTAGCCCACTACAAAGTTCTCTGAGTAAGCTGTTAGGACCAGCGAAATGCGTTAGGCCAAGGGGACAGCACACAAAGTTGCAAGAAGGACCAAAAGGTGAATCCAAAACAGCCATCAGGATAACCCTCTGGGACATTATAGCAACCTGAATTGAGTAACATGCGACCTACCCAAAAGAGTGCAATGTGAGTGTAATTGTTTTTAAAAATTACTTTTAATAAAATGTATTACACTATATTTGGATTCTATTTCCACATCGGAGTCGGAGGAGACATGTGTGTGGAGAGAGACCCATGTGAGGAGTTAGTATACACGCCTTACCATACCACCAGTCTGTAAGTAGGCATTTTGGCCAACTAATGAAGGTACTCTTGGTCCAAGCACGGAAATATTTAATTTATCAGCACAAATCGGAAAACCTTATTTTGAACTTCCATGTGATTTTTTTAAGGGTGTAAAGTGAATACTCCTGATTTAATTCTTTTTTTTTTTGAATACTCTTTATTTATTTAACCAACAAGACCATCAAGAAGCAAGGAAGTGGAATCCAGGATATAAGCGGTGAGATGGTGGTATCATGTCACACAACTTGTACACATTATTGTTCACAATCACAACATTAACTTTCATCAGATCCAACTATTGTCAAGTTACATATATATACAATCATTACATTGCATATTACTATTACAGGTAATTACTTGCGCAATCCTTACTCAACATGGTAACCATTATAGCGTTTGAGTATTAGGTTAAAGTAAAGGACTAATACCTTTTGGATTTAATCCTTTTTAACACTGGGTGATACCCATGTAATTGAAGGTATTACACCATATAGTTTCTAATTTCTGATCCCTTTTTTTTTGTATTTGGAGACTTAAAAAAGTGTTGCAAAAAGTCGCACAGACCTCTCCATGCAAAATAGCACAGCAGAGCGCAAGGATGATATCTTCGGTATCTTATGATCCTCTTCTTCCGTTCAGCTATCTATGGAGTTTTCGCGGCGCAACCACCAAATTGGTTCCAAATACGTATATGAGAAAAATCGTAGGGTCCTTTAGCGAATCTATCTGACCAAAGATGGCGCCCGTGAGCTCCGCTGCACTACGCTGCTTGGAAAGGTCTGTGCATCTTTCTGCGGCACTTTTTTAAGTGGTGGGCTATGTGGGGAGAAAGCTGGGAGGGGAGCCAATGGGGGATAGTAGATGGGGTCTCTCTTTAGGAGGGGGTTAGTTCTCCTTTAAGTCTACTAGAAAATCAAGTATATATTAAATAAACCCAATAGGCTGGTTTTGCTTCCAATAAGGATTTATTATATCTTAGTTTGGATCAAGTAAAAGGTTCTGTTTTAAAAAAATTGGGTTATTTGGATAAAATGGGGTCTATGGGAGACTGCCTTTCCGTAATATGGAGCTTTCTAGATAATGGGTTTACAGATAACCGATCCCATACCTGTATTTGAAACTTAAAGGCAGTTCATTCTGATGAGCTTTACAATTGCAGAAGAAAAGTCTTGTTTATACATCAAATTGAAACTAAGAAGGTTATATACAAAAGAATCCCATTGTGTGCATTATTAGAACACATAGAAGACATTCAATATCACGAGCTTCATCCATCTGAATCCAGTGCGGCAATGCAGATGATTTCTAATAGTGTGATAACCTAGTTGAAGAGAGGAAAATGGTAATATTTGCTTTGTTTATGTGGAATAAAGCACAATGAATGCCATTCTAAGGTTAAATAGAATCTGGGACTGGTACACTAACAAAAGGCCCGCTCATCTTCATTAATATGCAACCGACATACTGATATTAGAAACGTAAGAGGTGTTAAGTGCTAATTAATCAGATAATGAAAGGGAGAAACACCTGATACTGCGGAGGAGGAGATAAAACCACACGTTGGATTGTGTATATGATCAATTAACACTATTACTTGAAATGTGTGTGCTAATGAGCATTTTATTGTTGCACATCCTTTTATATTTGTAAGGTACGGGAACATAATGAAGCCACCGAACAGCACATTTGGAGCGAGGACAGCCCCGCATCGTTTGTATGCATGAAACCCCATGGAATACCTTGTAGATTGTTTATAATTCCCTATATAATACACAATAAAGCACAATATCTAGTATTTATATACATTGTGACTGTGTTTCTGCACTTTGCACATTGCCTATCCTGTATCAATTGCTTCAGGTCTCAGCTCTCTGTTTCGGAACAGAAAGACCTGCAGCTGCGGCCATGAATACAGTTCTGCCCATGTTCGGGAGTGCTGTATTCAGAAGGGGCAGGAGACGCCCACCATTGTGTTTATTTAAAAGCAAGAAACTAGTAATGGATGTAAGTGGTCACGTACTAATACCCTGGGCAAGTACAAGAGTACCAAGGGGAGCAAGAAGCCTTAGGGTAGAGCTCCACGAGCGTTTTTCATTGGATCGATGCCCGCCCACAAAACAACCGTGACAAGTTGGATGGAGTCGCACGCGTAAAGATATAATTGGACTGAATGAAAAGTTAACAAATACACGGTCCGACTGTTGGATGAAAATGCTGCTTTCTGCTTCCACATCCGACAGTCGTGTTGCGTCGGATGTAATATAGTTGTTACCTCCGACTTTTCAATGTCCAATGATATCTTCATGTGTGCGACCCATCCGACTTGTAGCGAGCGTTTTGATGGCGGGCGTCGGTCTGACGAAAAACACTCGTGGAGCTCTACCCCTAGGGCTGGACTCCACGAGCGTTTTTCGTCGGATTTATGCCTGACGACAAAACACACACGACAAGTCGGATGGAGTCTTCTTGCTCCCCTAAGTACTGTTGTACTTACCCAGGGTATTAGAACATGACCACTTACATCCATTACTAGTTTCTTGCATTTAAATAAACACATTGGAATATAAAGAAAGTGTTTACAGTGAACAAAAGAACAATGGATTCAAGCTCAAGACATACCGTAATCGGCAAGCACAGCTGAGATAATGTAATGCAAGATTTAAAAATGAAAATTGTATTAAAATGGCAGTTGGACAAAATTGAAAATGTTAAATGGCTCAGGTAAATGGTCCTTTTGGTCTCTGCTTGAAAAGGAAACACGGTTTCTAATCACCTAAATCCCACCTGGCTCACTGCATTATCTACAATATTGAATGTTATTTCTTTCTCATTAGTCAAATGCACAGATGTATTACCATTTTAATTAAAGACAGATACAGCTAAAGTGGGAAAATGGCGGCATTCTTGAAAATAATGACATTTTCCTATGGGAAACACCCCTAGCTTTTCTGACAGCAGGGAAACAGTCTTCTTAGGAAGAATGGCAGTTATGAATTTAATTGCTTTCATCTGTTCTAAAGGGTTTAGCTGGAAGCAAGTGCTCGAGGATCCATATATTTTACAAACATCTGTATCATTTAAAGCGAGTACCTCTATAATCATCAGAAGCTTTCGTGGCACTTTCTCATGTCTTTCCTGAGCTGAGCCACATCAGAAGAATTCTCTGTTTTCCTTTGGAACCTATTCTCCTTGTCACTCACTTCACTTGTAAGTTTTTTTGATATTCCTCTAATAAACGTCATTGGCTAGAATAAAAACATATTAATTTGTAAATTGTGGTTACAGGATATGGATCAAGTCACTGGGACCAACAAGGTTTAAATCAGTAGGCTACCCTACCAATATGTACCTTCTCCTTTATTTATGATTGTGGCTAGTGATGGGCGAATCTCTCCCGTTTCGCTTAGGTGAAAAATTCACAAATTTCTTGCAACATTCGCGAAACAGCAAAAAATTCGCAAGAAATCATGAAATGGGAAAGTTCCCGAAAAA